>NC_092050.1:53631464-53696768 GCF_003086295.3 Arachis hypogaea
ATTTCTATATCAAACTCTTGCAGAAGCAACACCCATCTTATGAGCCTGGGTTTTGAATCCTGCTTTGGGAGTAGATATTTAAGAGTAGCATGGTCAGTGTACACAATCACTTTTGATCCTACTAAGTATGATCTAAACTTGTCAATGGCATAAACTACTGCAAGCAATTCTTTTTCTGTGGTTGTGTAATTTTTCTGGGCATCATTTTAAAACACGGCTAGCATATATAAATGACATGCAGAAGCTTGTAATGCCTCAGCCCCAGTACTGCACCAATGGCATGGTCATTGGCATCACACATTAGTTCAAATGGTAATGTCCAGTCTGGTGCAGAAATAACTGGTGCTGTGACCAGCTTAGCTTTCAGAGTCTCAAACGCTTGCAGACACTCTGTGTCAAACACAAATGTCGTGTCAGCAGCTAGCAGATTGCTCAGGGGTTTTGCAATTTTTGAAAAATCCTTTATAAACCTCCTGTAGAATCCTGCATGCCCTAGAAAGCTTCTGATTGCCTTAACATTAGCAGGTTGTGGTAATTTTTCAATTACTTCACTTTAGCTTGATCCACCTCTATCCCTTGTTTGAAATTTGATGTCCAAGGACAATTCCTTCAGTCACCATAAAGTGACATTTTTCCCAGTTTAAAACTAGGTTGGTCTCCTGGCATCTTTTCAGAACAAGTGCTAAATGGTCAAGGCAGGAGCTGAATGAGTCTCCAAATACAGAAAAGTCATCCATGAAGACTTCCAGAAATTTCTCTACCATATCAGAGAAGATAGAGAGCATGCACCTCTGATAGGTTGCAGGTGCATTACACATACCAAAAGGCATTTTTCTGTAAGCAAATACTCCAGAAGGACATGTGAATGTTGTTTTCTCTTAGTCCTGAGGATCTATGCAATTTGGTTATAACCTGAATAGCCATCCAAAAGCAGTAATATTCATGACCTGCTAGTCTTTCTAGCATCTGGTCTATGAATGGTAAAGGAAAATGATCCTTTCTGGTGGCTGTGTTGAGCCTTCTGTAGTCAATACACATGCGCCACCCTATAACTGTTCTTGTAGGAGCCAGTTCATTTTTTTTATTATAACCACTGTCATGCCTCCCTTCTTGGGAACAACTTGAACAGGGCTCACCCAGGGGCTATCAAAAATAGGATAAATAATCCCAGCCTCCAGTAATTTGGTGACCTCTTTCTGCACCACTTCCTTCATGACTGGATTTAGCCGCCTCTGTGGTTGAACCACTAGCTTAGCATCATCCTCCAATAGGATTTTGTGCATGCATCTAGCTGGTCTTATGCCCTTAAGGTCACTTATGGACCACCCAAAGCTGTCTTGGTGTATCCTTAGCACTTGAATTAGTGCTTCCTCTTCCAGTGGATTTAAAGCAGAGCTTATGATCACTAGAAAAGTGTCACCTTCTCCCAGAAAAGCATATTTCAGGGATGGTGGTAATGGCTTGAGCTTGGGTTTAGGAGGTTTCTCCTCTTCCTGAGGAAGTCTCAGAGGCTCTTTTAATTTCTCTGAACCTTCCAAATTAGGCTGAAACATCTTTAAAGATGTCTTCCAGCTCTGATTCGAGATTCTCAGCCATGTTGACCTCCTCTACCAAGAGTCAATGAGATCAACTTTCATGCAGTATTTTGGTGTGTCTGGATGCTGCATGGCTTTGACAGCATTCAACTTAAACTCATCCTCATTGACTCTCAGGGTTATTTTCCCCTTTCGGACATCAATGAGAGTTCGTCCAGTTGCTAGGAAAGGTCTTCCTAGAATGAGAGTAGCACTTTTGTGCTCCTCCATTTCTAGCACTACAAAGTCAGTGGGAAAGGCGAATGGCCCAACCCTGACAATCATGTCCTCAATCACGCCTGATGGGTATTTAATGGAGCCATCAGCAAGTTGGAGACATATCCGGGTTGGTTTAACTTCTTCAGTTAAACCAAGCTTTCTGATAGTGGATGCAGGTATTAGGTTGATGCTTGCCCCAAGATCACATAAAGCTGTCTTGGTGCAATTACCCTCTAATATGCATGGTATTAGAAAGATTCCGGGATCTTTAAGGTTTTTTGGAAAGCTTTTCAGAATGACTGCACTGCATTCTTCAGTGAGGAGAACTCTTTCAGTTTCTCTCCAATACTTCTTATGACTCAAGATCTCTTTCATGAACTTGGCATAAGAAGGTATTTGCTCAAGTGCCTCTCCAAACGGAATCTTTATTTCAAGAGTCTGAGATAATCTGCAAAGCGAGCAAATTGCTTATCCTGCTCCTCTTGGCGGAGTTTTTGAGGATAAGGTATCTTGGCTTTATATTCCTCAACCTTAGTTGCTGCAGGTTTATTTCCTACAGAGGTGGTTGGAGAAGCCTTTTTAGAGGGGTTGTTATCAGCACTTATGTGTGTCTGATCCCTCACTGGCATTAAGCAGGGTTAGAAGCTGAGTGGCGTTGGACGCCAAACTCCTTACTTTCCTGGCGTTTGAACCCAGAACTGAGCTTCCATTGGGAGTTGACGTAAATCCTTGCCTCTTTCTGGGTTTGAATGCCAGAGTTATTCCTCTATGGGCTCTTACTGTCCTCAGAGGGATTTTGGATAGCAGGTTGTTCATTTCTTGGCTTCCTGCTGCCTTGAAGTGAGGTATTTAATATTTTCCCACTTTTATTGGAATTGTTTGGCCACTCTCCGTTATTTGTTTTTGATAACTGCTGTTCTGTTTGCTTCAACTGTACTTCCATATTCAGATTAGCTATCTCTTGTGTCTTGTAGTATCTCCTTGAATTCGGACCAGCTGTTTTGTTAGAAAGTCTAATTGCTGATTGAATTCAGTAATTTTGTTTCTGCAGGACTGAGTTCAACAGTTACTGTTTTAGCTCTTCTTTCATGGAAGATTCACTGCTTAGGTACAGATGCTAATTTCTGGCAACTGATCAATAAGCTCTTGAGCCTCTTCAATTGTCCTTTCTCATGTGTATAGATTCCACCAGCTGAGTGATCTAAGAGAAATTTGAGCTTTCTCTGTAAGCCCCATATAGTAAGATGTCTAACTGCACATTCTGAAAATATTTCAGAGGGGCATTTTCTTAGCATCTCCCTATATCTCTCCCAGGCATCATAAAGAGATTTATTATCTCCTTGTTTAAAGTCTTGGATGTCCAACCTTAGCTGTGTCATCCATTTTGGAGGGAGTATTGATTCAGGAATTTTTCTGACAGATTGTTTCCATGTCCTTATGCTAGCTTAGGTTGGTTATTTAACCACCTCTAGCTTGGTCTTTTACAGCAAATGGAACAGTAATAATCGTAGACATCCTGATCTACTTCCTTATCATGTACTATGTCAGCAATTTGTAAAAATTGTGCCAGAACTCTGTAGGTTCTTCCTGTGGAAGACCGGAATACTGGCAAACTTTGCTGCACCATGATAATGAGCTGAGACTTCAACTCAAAGCTACTAACTCCAATGGAGGGTATACAGATACTGCTCCATATGAAGTAGTAGTGGGGTTAGCATATGACCCAAGAGTCCTTCTGGACTGCTCATTTCCACTTAGGGTCCCATGATGGAGAAAAGGGAATGATGTGAATTGCAATTAAAAATATATTTTTATTTTTATTTTATATAAATGAGAACGAAAGAAAAAAATGAAATAAAAAACTAGAAATTAAATATAGATTTTGAAAATTAAGAATAAAAAAATTAAAACTAAAAATAATTACTTAATTAAGAAGATTTGAAAAACTTTGGATATGATTTTTGAAAGAGATTTTAAATTTTGAAATAGAAATCTGAATTTTAAAAGCAATTTTCGAAAATTCACTTTAAAAATAGAGAGAAAAAGATATTTTTTTATTTTTGAATTTTATGATGAAAGAGAAAAACACACAAAAGACACACAACTTAAAATTTTTAGATCTAATGTTCCTTATTTTCGAAAATTTTGGAGGGAAACACCAAGGAACACCAAAATTAAAAATTTAAGATCAAGACACAAGGGAAAACTCAAGAACACCTTGAAGACTCACCAAGACAACAAGAACATGAGGAAAGAACACCAAACTTAAATTTTTAGAAAATCACAATAAAATTTTTGAAAACTAAAGCAAAGTTAACAAGAAAACACCAAACTTAAAGTTTGGCACAAGATTTAATCAAAGAAAAATTATTTTTTGAAAAAGTTTTTAAAAAGGAGATAGCCAATTACTAAGAACATAAGCACAACGCTTTAGCTAATTGAGCTATAAATTTAAAGTGTTTTAACAAAGGTATTTAATGTATAAAAATATTTTATTTTTAAAAAATTTTTTTTTGGATACAATAATTCGAAAATGCACAAGAAAAACAAGAAAAATCACAAAACAAGAAAAACTAAAGATCAAACCAGGAAAATAAACAAGAACAACTTGAAGATTAAGAGAAAATAACACAAATTCAAAGAAAGAAAATAAAAATATACAATTGACACAAACTAAAACATGACACTAAACTCACGAAAAAAAAAAACAATAAGAAAAAAAATTTTTGAAAAATTATCGAAAGAAAATAAAAGACTCTGACACAAAGACAAAAACATCCTAACTAAAGAAGATTCACCGGAGTTGTTCAAACTCAAACAATCCTCGCAAGGCGCCAAAAACTGGTGCACGAATTGTGAATCACACTTTTCACACTCATACCACTAACCAGCAAGTGCACTAGATCGTCCAAGTAATACCTTCGTGAGTAGGGTCGAATCCCACAGAGATTGCTGCTTGAAGCAATCTATGGTTATCTGTAACTCTTAGTCAGGATATCAATTATATTTATCAGTTTGAATTGCGAAAATAAAGAGCATGAAATAAATACTTGTTCTGCAATAATGGAGAATATGTTGGGTTTTGGAGATGCTTTGTCTTCTGAATCTCTGCTTTCCCCCTGTCTTCTTCTTCACGCACGCAAGGTTCCTCTATGGCAAGCTGTATGTTGGTGGATCACTGTTGTCAATGGCTACCATCCGTCCTCTTAGTGAAAATGGTCCAGGTGCGCACTGCACCGGCCCGGCTAATCATCTGTCGGTTCTCACTCATGCTGGAATAGGATCCGTTGATCCTTTTGCGTCTGTCACTACGCCCCAACCTTTGTGAGTTTGAAGCTCGTCACAGTCATTCAATCCCTGAATCCTACTCAGAATACCACAGACAAGGTTTAGACTTTCCGATTCTCAAGAATGCTGCCTGTTGGATTCTAGCTTATACCACGAAGATTCTGATTAAGGAATCCAAGAGATACTTATTCAATCTAATGTAGAACGGAGGTGGTTGTCAGGCACGCGTTCATAGGTTGAGAATGGTGATGAGTGTCACGGATCATCACATTCATCATATTGAAGTGCGAATAAATATCTTAGAAGAAACAAGCGTGTTTGAATGGAAAACATAAATAATTGTATTAATTCATCGAGACACCAGCAGAGCTCTCACCCCCAACAATGGAGTTTAGAGACTCATGCCGTCAAGGAGTACAAAGTTCAGATCCAAAATGTCATGAGATACAAAATAATCCTCTAAAAGTTGTTTAAATAGTAAGCTAGAAATCTAGGTTTACCGAGATTGAGTAAACTATGATAGATAGTGCAGATTATCTTCAAGAGGTTGCACAAAATCCTAAACTATGATAGATATTGGATTCTACTCTAAGTTTATGTGTTTTTAGGAAATTTCAGGTATTTTCTGGCTGAAATTGAGGAGCTGGAGCAGAAGTCTAATTCAGAGATAGAGAAAGCTGACTTCTAGAGTTTCCAGCAATATATAATTGTCCAACTTTGATTCCGATTAGAAGGCCTAAAACTGGCATCCAACGCCAGCTTCCTGCCCCCTTCCAGGCATCCAGCGCCTAAAGAGCAAAGCCCAGCGTCCAAAGGCCCAGAGAGACCCCCTAGCTGGAATTCCATGCCCAAGGAGCCTCATAGCACATGGATCTCATTAAAGCTCAGCCCAAACACTTACCAAGTGGGCCTCAGAAGTGGATTTTAGCAATAAATAGACTGTTTTACCCTTATTAGTCATCTGTTTAGTATTTAAGGGATATTATTCATGTAATTCAAACAGATGAAACACTTTTTACAGACTCTCCAATTCAGGAGAGCATCATTCACATTTTTACTCTGTATTTTATTTAAGTATGAGTTTCTAAACTCCTAGGTTGAGGGAGGAGCCCTGCTGAGTCCTATGAATTAATAAAAGTATATTTCTTTTCTTCGATTCGTTTCTGATCTATCTCTAAGATGCATATCCGATCTTCATCGTGGTGATAGGAGATCTGATAAATTGGCTCTGTCATCACATTAAGAGAAGTGCCGACAAACACATGCGTCTACTTGGGTTCGTGTGCATACTTGGCCAAAGACCAAAGTAATTTACATCTTCAATAAACATGACCTCGAAACGAGTTACTGATCTCCAGGACAATAGGGTCTCCTGTATAGGCTAGAATCCATAGAAACAGCGTTCTGATCTGGAAGATTCGACCTTGTCTGTGGCGCTTTGAGAAGGATCGCCAAGAGAACGATTTGCTAAGAGCTTCACCCTCCGTCATATTGAATGACCACGGGAAATGGCGTTCATTCTGTAGCAGAGGAGATCAAGGACCATTGGCATGGCTTTGATCACTTATATACTGCCATAGAAGATGATCATTCATAAGCAAGGAAGACAGTAGTACCAGAGTTACTTCAGAAGACAAAGCAACTCCAACTCTCAATCTAATCCTATAAGTATTTCATTCCCAGCATATAATTCTAATAGCTAACTTCTTAATAGCTAATTTATATAACACCTTCTAATTTCGCTTGACTAAGACCTGCAAGACAACATAGCTTGCTTCAAGCCACAATCCTAGTGGGATCGACCCTGACTCGCTCAGGTTTTACTTGGACGACCCAGTGCACTTGCTGGTTGACAAATGGATTTTCTGTCGGTAAAGAATTTTGCAAATAAATTCTCGTTGAAGGTATAGTTTCTAAACCAACAAGGAATCCTTTCGTACAAAAACTTGTTTGTCACTAAAGCAAATCCGATAAAAATAAACCGAAGTATTTAAACCTCGGGTCGTCTCTCAAGGAATTGCAGGGAGGTGTAGTTATTATTGTTATGAGATTGTATCTTTTGGGTTTTTGGATAAGGAACAAGAAAAGTAAATTGCAAGAAATTAAATTAATAACTAAGAAAACTCTTGGCAAGGTATATAAAAATTGGACGTCCTATCCTAGTTATCCTTATCAATTGTGATGAGAATTGTTCATTGCTTCCACTTGGTTATCCTCTAACTATGAAGGAAGGTCAAGTGGATGAATCAATATGAATCCTCAAGTCTTAGCCACTCCCAAGGAAAGACTAGAGTTAGTGAGATTCAAGTCAATTAGCAACTCTAGTTATCTATCAACAAAGGAGTTTGATAACTCAAGCGTCTCCAATTAATCAATTCAAGCCAAGAATGTAAAATGCTAAATTGAAATTATAAATATGAAATACCTCAAATTATTAAATAGAAAATCAAATGAACATGAGCATTCATAAACCAAATTGCAACATAAAGTAATCAATAAGGGAAATAAATAAACTGGAAAGCTAGAACAAATAAAAGTAGAAGAGAAATTAAATTAAAGGAACATTGAACTTGGAATTGAGAATAAATAAACCTAAAACTAAGAGAAATCCTAAAACCTAGAGAGAGGAGAGAGCCTCTCTCTCTAGAAACTACATCTAAAACCTAAAATTCTTGTGAATTGCTGAATAATGAGAAGTGTTCCTCATTCCTCCACTTTGTAGCCTCTAATCTGTGTTTTCTGGGCTGAGAACTGGGTCAAAAACAGCCCAGAAATTGCCCCCAGCATTTTCTGCAACTTCTGCAGATCACGCATATCACGCGTACGCGTCGCTGGTCATCTTCGCGTGTCACGTGTACGCGTCAGGCACGCGCACTTGTCTCCGTGCAAACTCCAATCCACGCGTACGCGTCAGGGATGCACACACGTCGCTGTAAATTTCTCCAAATCCCGCGCACGCGTGAGTTATGCGTGCCCGTCAACGCTCACGGTTATCTCTTTAGTTTCTTGTGTTCCTTCCATTTTTTGCAAGCATCCTCTCCATCCTCGAAGCCATTCCTGCCCTTTAAAGCCTGAAACACATAACACACGGATCACGGCATCGAATGGTATAAAGGAGAATTAAAATACACAAAGTAAAGGTTTAGGTAGCAAGTTTTCAATCATATAACAAAACTAGGAATGAATTGTGAAATCATGCAAATCATATGAATAAGTGTGTAAAGACTTGATAAAAGCCACTCAAATCAGCACAAGATAAACCATAAAATAGTGGTTTATCAAAATCCCCACACTTAAACATTAGCATGTCGTCATGCTAAGCTCTAGGAGACAAAAAGAATGAATAGGGGGAAGTAGGACTCATGCAATGCAATGCAACCTATGTATATGAATGCAACTATATGTTCAGATGCTTTTGTCCACTTGGTTAAAAATAAACAAGTTATCCAAGACAAACATAAATCAGACTTCACTAATTCAAATCATACAATAAAAGACAAGTAAACTTGTAAGAAGGTAGCTTATGAAAGCAGGGAACATAGAATCAAGCATTGAACCTTCACTGGTAGTGTATATGCACTCTAATCTCTCAAGTGTCTAAGGTTAATCACTCTACTCTTTTCTAATCAGGCTTTTTAAACTTTGTTCTTCATCTAACCAATCAACAAATATTTAGTATACCAATGCAAACATCATGAGGTCTTTTCAGGGTTGTAATGGGGCTAAGGTAAGGGTGAGGATATATGTATGGCCAAGTGAGCTATAATATGAATCCTTGATTAACCTAAGTTCTCACCTAACACACACACTCTCTATGTATTTCTAAATTTATGCCTAGCAACCCAAAATTCCCACTTTTGTATCACATATTCATGTACCAAATTTTTTTTTTTAATTTTATCATATATGCATTGATCTTTCATTAGCTTAACATTGGGGTAATTTGTCCCTTATTTATTTATTTAATTGAATATTTTTGGGTTTTTTTTATTAAAGGTATAAAAGTAAACATATCATATCAATGCACATGAATTTTTAATATTTCTGGTCTCACATGAGTAGGTACCTAAATTCCTAATATTTTATCAAAGTAACACTATACACTTTCATCAACCCAGGTTTCCACAGTTCCTCACACTTAATTGACACACAATCTCTATCTTAAACTAACCAAAGATTCAATTGGGGTGATTACTTGCTTTTCTGCTTAAGGCTAGTGATGAGGTAAAATACAGAACAAATGGGGATTAAAAGGCTCAAGGTGGCTAACAAAGGTAATTGAAAGGGTCGGCTATTTGGGATAAGTGAGTTAATAACAAATGATGGCCTCAATCATATGCATGCATATAAATACACTAAACATTGGACATATAGAGTGGAACAAACTATAGATCACAATTATAGAGAAGAAAACACACAAGAATAAAATATTATGTTTAAATAATGTAACCATGTAATTAAGCTCAAATCTCACGGGTTGTGTGTTCTTAGCTATAATTTATGTTCCAAATTACAATCCTGAAACAAGTTTAACAAAAAGGTTTTAATTTAAATTAGTGAAATGCCATAAAAGTTTCTTGAAAAATAAATTATTACTTCAACCAAGTAGTGGTAAAATATGCACAAAATCAAACAATCATATAATCAAACATGCGAATGCACCAATGATATAAGAAAGAAAATAAAACATTGGTGTTGAGGAGAAAATAACTAACCCAAGGAAGTCGGTATCGACCTCCCCACACTTAAAGATTGCACCATCCGCGGTGCATGCTAAGATGTGCAAGTGGACGGGCTGCTCTAACTGATGCTTTCTCCAAAGGCTGTGCAGAAGGACCTGTCTGTTGCCCCAGGTAAAAGTTTTCTGTTTCCTTTCTATATGGCCATCCTGAAAGAAGAGAAAAGTGAAGAAAAGTAACCCAAAGACAAAGATAGAAAATAAATAAAATATGGTTGGGTTAATGCCAAATAATGAGGGTCTCAATTACATGGTAGCTACAACATGTACGTGAGAAAGCAATAGAAGTAAATGGCATATCAATAGTGCAAAAATGCAACAAAGGGGAAGAGTATGGGTAATGAAAGACAGTGCAAGTTCATGTCAATGCAAAAGGAATACAAGTATCATAAAAGATTGGCATTGATTTAAGTAATATTACCCAACGGTGTAGAACAAGTCACTAAGCACCAAAATAATACCAGAAAAGATATAGCAGTTGAATCAGAACATTGAGCACCAATGAAAACATAATGAATTTAGAAAGAAAATATAAACATGCACAAAGTTAAAATGCAATGAATAAAAAATATGCAAATAAATTAATTAAAATAGAAAGAAGAGAATAAGAATGAGAAGTTAAAGAAAGGAAGAAGAAGTAAGTAAGAAAGAAAGAAGAAAGAAGAAAATATAGAAGCAAAGGGAAGGAAATTAAAAACAGGACGCGATGCGCGCGAGCAGGGCACCCGTGCGTGTGAAAACTGTACTAGCCATGCGACGCGTATGCATCTGGCACACGCACGCATGGGTGGTCTGAAAGCGAAAAGACGCGCACGCATCAGAGATGCGTACGCATGATAACCCACGCGGCTCCAGCACCATGGCATCATAACTCTCTGTTCAAGCACCTGTTTACGCTGATTTGCAATACCACACGTACGCGTCAGGGACGCTTATGCGTGGATTGGCAAAAACGCAGAGGACGTGTACACGTGCAGCACGCGTACGCGTGGGTTGGCTGTGTGCCAGGCACGCCTCCCGCGTCGTTCCAGCAGAACTCTTTGCCTATTTGCGCATACACATACGACGCGTGCGCATCATAGACGCTTGCGCGTCGATTCCCTCTTTTTTTATACAGAATGCAAAATGCAGAATGCAGATGATTATGCAAAAATTATGAATGAACACTAATAAAAAAAAATAAAATAAAACAAAGAATAAAATGAAAGATCATACCATGGTGGGTTGTCTCCCACCTAGCACTTTTAGTTAAAGTCCTTAAGTTGGACATTTGCTGAGCCCCTTGTTATGGTGGCTTGTGCTTGAACTCATCCAGGAATCCCCACCAATACTTGTAATTCCAGCAGCCTCCGGGATCCCAAACTAGGCACATAAAGCCTTCAAGCAAGTTAAAGCAAGTGACAAGGCCCCAGGAGTGTTGATTGGTAGAATGAATTCCGGGGTCCCAAACCTTGCCTTTGCACCCGTCTTCTTGTTGATCATTATTGTTCCAACGGGGTCGCAGGCAATCTGAATTCTCACTGAGACATCCAAACAACTTCCTAGACCCATTCAATCGAGCTTTACACCAATCCTTGCACTTCAACTTGGAGCATGGAATCGTATTGAACCTTGCATGACAACTCTTACCACTAACCATCTCCCTCTTACTCTTATAGCCACAAAGAGCTCTAAGTTACCCATCCGTCTCAAGCAAAGCATATTCAAGTGCGCTAATTAAGCTTAGAGATGAGATATTTACCCACTTAAATGAAAGAATGGATGGTGATAGCTTTGCGGGAGAGGTCTCCAACAACTTTCGCAAGGTGATTTCCAGCTCCACTCCCTTGAGCTCTTCCTTGACAACTTCCACCTCTTTGCAAGCTTCTTCCATTTCAACCTCTTCCTCTTGTTAGCTTTCTTCCAATTCAATATCTTCTTCATTACTTACCAAGGGCATGGGAGGTTGCGCCTCTTCTTCTTTAATCTCTATCTCTTGATCAACCTCTTCAAAGTCTTCAACCATGATATGCCTTGGAGGTTGTACACCCTCCTCAACATCAACATCAAACACCTTGGAAGGAGGCTCTATAACTGGACTTTCCCATGGAGGTTCCACATCTCCCAAGTCTTCAACCACTTCCTCTTCTATGATAATTTTGGCTTTCTCCACTTGCTCTAGTACAAAATCAGACTCCTCCTTGATGTCTTCCCCTTCAAGACAACTTTCCTCAAGGGTCTCTTCTACCATCACCTTTAGGGCCTCCTCTAGCTTCTTGTGAAGTATGAATTCGTGAAACTGATCCATTTCGTCCCTAGGACGATCCCTTCTCTCTTGTTCCATGTCACTAGCATAATTGGGATCGTGTTGCTCTTGGATTACTGGATGTGGGTGCTCTTCCATGAAGGGCGGTGGTGCACTAAAGCTTGAGAGTTGAATATTGGGGGTGGAGGGTTGGTTCCTACGGGATATAAGATTTTGGAGTTTAGAGGTGAGACCAATGAGATTAGAGATAAGTGTGTTGTTATCCAACTAAGGCTGGGGTGGATAGGAGGGTTCATTTGTTGGGAAAAAGGGCTCATGATAGGAAGGTGGTTCATCTTGATAAGGATATGGAGATGGTGTATATTGAGGTGGTAGTTCTTGGAAATATGGTTCGTAAGGCTCTTGGTATGGTAGGTAAGGATTAGGGTCATATGGAGGTGAATGGTGGAAAGGGGCTTGTGAGTATGGTGGTTCAAAGCTATGTTGAGGAGGGTGGTCATAGGCATATGGTGGAGCTTGTTGGTAACTACAAGGGGGTCCACCATATCCATTGTCTTGGTATGCACCTTGGAATGGCTCTTACTCATAGTAAGTTGGAGGAGGTTTTTGCCAAGAGGGTTTATCAAATCCTTGTGGCTCCTCCCATCTCTGATTGTTCCGACCTCGATGCATGTTCTCATTATAGTCTCCTCTTCCTGCAACATAGTTGTGACCAAACTCATAGCCAAAGGGGTGAGAGTTCATAGTAGCTAAAGAAAATAAAAACAAAAAGTAGTAAAAATAAGCAACTAATTCTTAAACTAACAAAAACTAGCAAACAAGCAAAAAGAAAATATTTACAAAAGCAATAATAAGGCACACGTTTGCAATTCCCCGGCAACGGCGCCATTTTGACGACCAGATTTTCTGTTGGTAAAGAATTTTGCAAATAAATTCTCGTTGAAGGTATAGTTTCTAAACCAACAAAGAATCCTTTCGTACAAAAACTTGTTTGTCACTAAAGCAAACCCAATAAAAATAAACCGAAGTGTTTAAACCTCGGGTCGTCTCTCAAGGAATTGCAAGGAGGTGTAGTTATTATTGGTTATGAGATTGTATCTTTTTGGGTTTTTGGAAAAGGAACAATAAAAGTAAATTGCAAGAAATTAAATTAATAACTATGAAAACTCTTGGCAAGGTATATGAAAATTGGACGTCCTATCCTAGTTATCCTTATCAATTGTGATGAGAATTGTTCATTGCTCCCACTTGGTTATCCTCTAACTATGAAGGAAGGTCAAGTGGATGAATCAATATGAATCCTCAAGTCTTAGCCAACTCCCAAGGAAAGACTAGAGTTAGTGGGATTCAAGTCAATTAGCAACTCTCAGTTATCAATCGACAAAGGAGTTTGATAACTCAAGCGTCTCCAATTAATCAATTCAAGAGAAGAATGTAAAAAGCTAAATTGAAATTATAAATATGAAATACCTCAAATTGCATTAAATAGAAAACCAAATCAAACATGAGAATTCATAAACCAAATAGCAACATAAAGTAATCAATAAGGGAAATAAATAAACTTGAAAGCTAGAACAAATAAAAGTAGAAGAGAAATTAAATTAAAGGAACATTGAACCTAGAATTGAGAAGAAATAAACCTAAAACTAAGAGAAATCCTAAAACCTAGAGAGAGGAGAGAGCCTCTCTCTCTCTAGAAACTACATCTAAAACCTAAAATTGTTGTGAATTGCTTAATAATGAGAAGTGTCCCCTCATTCCTCCACTTTATAGCCTCTAATCTGTGTTTTCTGGGCCGAGAACTGGGTCAAAAATAGCCCAGAAATCGCCTCCAGCATTTTCTGTAACTTCTGCAAATCGCGCAAGTCACGCTACGCGTCAGTCACGTGTTCGTGTCGCTGGTCATCATCGCTTGTCACCTGTACGCGTCAGGCACGCGCACGCATCTCCGTGCAAACTCCAATCCACGCGTACGCGTCAGGTACACGCACGCGTCGCTGTAAATTTCTCCAAATCGCACGCACGCGTGAGCCATGCGTGCGCGTCGATGCTCGCTGGTTATCTCCTTAGTTTCTTGTGTTCCTTCCATTTTTTGCAAGCTTGCTCTCCATCCTCTAAGCCATTCCTGTCCTATAAAGCCTGAAACACTTAACACACGGATCCCGGCAATGAATGGTATAAAGGGGAATTAAAATACACAAAGTAAAGTTTTAGGAAGCGAGTTTTCAATCATAGAACAAAACTAGGAAGGAATTGTAAAATCATGCAAATCATATGAATAAGTATGTAAAGACTTGGTAAAAGCCACTCAAATCAGCACAAAATAAACCATAAATTAGTGGTTTATCCCTGGTACTACTGCTGTTGTACGAAATAGTGTTGGTTTTGCGTACACGCGTACCAAGTTTTTGGCGCCGTTGCCGGGGATTGTTGAGTTTGGACAAACTGCGAGATTGTCTTGCTCCCTAGATCAGGTAATTTTTATTTTTCAGTTCTTTAAATTTTTGTTTTCTTCTTCTTATTTTTTCAAAAAACTCTAAAAACTTTTTCAAAAATATATTTCTTTTCTTTGTTTAATTTTTGTGTTCTTGGTTTGAGTCTTTGAGTCTTTAATTTTTATTTTCTTTTCTTTGTTTAATGCTTGCATTTTTTGAATGTGTCTATGTTCTTGGGAATAGTTGCTCCTTTGGATCTTTCTTTCTAAAATTTTTCAAAAATAATTTTTCTTAGTTTAATCTTGTGTCAAGTCTTTAAGTTTGGTGTTTTATTTTTATTCTTCTTGCAATTTTCGAAAATTTGGTCTTGGTTTACAAACAAATTTTAAGTTTTCTGTCCTTTTTTTGTGTTCTTGAGTTCTTTGAGTCTTTAAATTTTGTTCTTTGTGTTCTTGTGAGTTTTCAAGGTGTTCTTGAGTCTTGCATGTATTTTGATCTTAAAATTTTTACGTTTGGTGTCCCTTGGTAATTCCCTCCAAAATTTTTGAAAAAGCAAGGGTTCAAGATCTAAAAATTTTAAGTCTTGTGTCATTTTTGTGTTTTTATCTTTCATCATAAATTTAAAAAAAATAAAAAAATATCTTTTATAACTAATTTTTACCTTAATTTTCGAAAATTAACAAAAAAAATTCAGATTTTGATTTTAAAATCTTTTCTTATGTTAGTTGTCAAGTTTTCAAAAATCAAATTTTTCAAAAGTAAAAATCATATCTTTTTCAAAAAAAAAATCTTATCTTTTTCAAAATCATTTCATATCTTTTTCAAAATTCAAAAATCTCATCTTATCTTTTTCAAATTTCAAATTTTTAAAAAATTAAATCTTTTTCAAAATCAATTTACTAATCTTATCATTTTTGTTTCTTATCTTATCTTTTCTAACTTCTAATTTTTAAATCATATATTTTTCAATTTTAAAATCTTATCTTATCTTCTATTTTATCTTAATTAAAAATTTTTTCTTATCTTACCTTTTATTTTTATTTTTATTTTTTATCTTTTATTAATTACTATCTTATCTTCTCTCTCATCTTTTTCAAAACCACCTAACTAACTCTCTCTTCTCAAATTTTTGAAAACTACTTCTTATCTTCTCTCTCTTATTTTTCAAAACCTCCTAACTAACTCTTCTCTTCCTTAATTTTCGAAAATATCTCTCTTTTTCTCTCTCATCTTTTTCAAAACCTCCTAACTAACTCTTCCCTCCTTAATTTTTGAAAATAATATCTTCTTCTCTCTCTCTTCTTTTTCAAAACTACCTAACTAATTCTCTTCTCTTCCAAATCTTCGAAAACTTCTCTCTCTTTTCTCTCTTCTATTTTTGAAAATTCAAAAATTAAAATTCAAATCTTTTTAAATTAAATTAACTTAATTTTCGAAAAATCAATTAATTAATTAAATAAAAATAAAAATATTTTAATTTATTTTTTCTATTTATACTTCTTCTCTTCTCATCTCTATTCATTCAACTCTACTTTAATCGACTCTTTGCCTACAATTCTTTGCTTTTCATCTCACATCTCACTTGGAGCTTCTTGCCAATTGGCACAGAAAGCTCTTCTTGTGACTTCCTTTCCATCTTCACTTCTTTTTATTTACTCTTATTTATTATTTCCAAGATAATTTTCTTCTCTACTTATTTTATTTATTTTTATTTTTAATTTTTATCTTCTTCTTCTTCCTCTACTTCCGACTTTAAGGAGGAGCTTCTTGCCAATTGGCATAAAGAACCTTCTTCCTTTCCATCTTTCTTTGTCTTCTTATTTATGACCAGGAACAGGGATAAATAACCCCTCTTGACTCCTGATCCTGAACCTGAAAAAACTCTAATGAGGCGTTTACAACAAGCTATAGCACAACACTCCAGAAGAGACCTTTCAGAAAATTTTGAACAAGAATTGGAGGACATGGCTGAATTATAAGATGAGCCTAGAAAGGTTCTTGGTGACTTCACCATGCCTACCTCTGACTTTTATGGCAGAAGCATTGCTGTACCTACCATTGGAGCTAACAATTTTGAGCTTAAGCCTCAGTTAGTCTTTCTTCTGCAATAGAAATGCAAATTCCATGGACTTTCAATGGAATATCCACATCAGTTCTCAACAGAATTCTTACAGATCTGTGATACTGTAAAGACCAATGGAGTTAATCCTGAAGTCTATAAGCTTATGCTTTTCCACTTTGCTTTAAGAGACAGAGCTAAGTTTTGGTTGGATGCCTATCCAAGAGAGAGTCTTGACTCTTGGGAAAAGCTTGAAAATGCTTTTCTGGCTAAGTTTTTTCCTTCTCAAAGGATGAGCAAGATTAGAGTGAAAGTACAAACCTTCAGACAAAGAGAAGGTGAATCCCTCTATGAAGCTTGGGAAAGATACAAGCAACTGATCAAGAGATGCCTTCCTGATATGCTCTCAGAATGGTCCCTCATAGGCGTGTTCTATGATGGCTTATCTGAGATGTCTAGAATTTCATTGGACAACTCTGTGATGAGAAGATTTTTTTGTATGGTTTAGAAAAATCTACACTAAAATCCAACCAAACATTTTATCAAACACTTGGAAGGTATAAAAGAAAAGCATAGTAAAATGACAAGAAATATAAAATCTAACACTACCAAATGCAAGGAAATAACAAGAACAAAGCAATTAAATAATAAACAAACATAAAACATAGATTGCATTAATTGAAATCAAAAGGAACAAAAGTGCATGAACATAAAAATGACTAGAATAAGAAATTAACAAAAGGAACTAAAAGAGTAAAGATGTAGCAACAAGAAATTGAAAGGAAGAGTAGATGAAAACAAGAATTAAAATCTAGATCTAGGAAGAGATTTGAATCTAATATAACCTAATTCTAGAGAGAAGAGAGAGCTTTTCTCTCTAGAATTCCAACCTAAAACATGAAAAAAACTAAACTATGTCTACTTGGTTCATTCCCCTTCAATTCTTGGGTTCAATAGCATCAAAAATGAGTTAGATTGGGCCTAAAATGCTTCAGAAATCGCTGGCCACGAATTGTCTTAAGTGAGTCACGCTACTCCTGCGACGCGTGCGCATGGAACGATGCGTACTCATCATCAAACGCAAGGCAACTATGGCAAATTTTATATCATTTTGAAGTCCCGGATGTTATCTTTCCAACGCAACTGAAACCGCCTCATTTGAATCTCTGTAGCTCAAATTATGATCGTTTTAGTATGAAGAGGTCAGGATTGACAGCTTAGCAATTCCTTCATTTCTTCATGAGTTCTCCATTTTTGCATGCTTTTTCTTCATTCCTTCAACCCAATCTTTGCCTTCTAAACCTGAAATCACATAACAAACATATTAAGGCATCGAATGGAATTAAGGTGAATTAAATTTATCAATTTTAAGGCCTAAAAGGCATGTTTTCACTATTAAGCACAATTTAAGGAGAATTTACAAAACCATGCTATTTTAGTGAATAAATATGGGAAAAGGTGATAAAATCCCCCAAATTAAGCACAAGATAAACCACAAAATTAGGGTTTATCAAATCTCCCCATACTTACACTAAGCATGTCCTCATGCTAAGAATAAAGTAGGACAAGAAAAGGAGTATGAACATTTATTCAATGCAAAGAAACTGTATAAACTTATCTACATGCATGCAACTAAATGCAATATGACTCTATCTACTTGGTTAAAAGTAAATCAATCTCCAAGACATACATGAACAAGTAGGGCAAAAGTAGTATGATGATTCATGAATCCCACCAATTCAAATATCAAAATGAAGTTCAAATAGACTTGCAAGAAGAAAGCTCATGAAAGCTGGGAACAAGGAATTGAGCATTGAACCCTCACCGGAAGTGTATCCGCTCTAGTCGCTCAAGTGTATAGGGTTGATCACTCAATTCTCTTATAACCATGCTTTCCATGATTTGTTTTTCATCTAACAATCAACAATTATTCAATGCATGCATACATTTATCATGAGGACTTATTCATAGATTGTAATGGGTCTAGGGTAAAGGTAAGGATGCATATGGTCAAGTGAGCTTAAAATCTGAATCTTTGATTAACCTAAGCTCTCACCAAACACATATAACAACCCATACAATTCACATTCCATATGCATTGTTATTATTACTTTGCTTTGGGGCATTTTGTATTGCATTTTTTTTTCTATATATATTTTTCTTTTTCTATTTTTTCTTTTTATTTTTCTTTTGATATATATTTTTCTTTATTTTGTATATATAATATTTTTTTTTGCAATAAAGTATATACAAACATATCAATGCATATGGTTTAAACATAATTAATACATGAGTATGTACCTAATTCCTATGATTTTTAATGGAAATACAAAACACCCTTTTACCTCAACCAATGTCCCAAGTTTCCCGACACTTGAATGATACACACACTCACTAGCCTAAGCTAATCAAAGATCCAAATTAAGGACATTTATTGTTTATCACTTTAAGGCTTGTAATGTGCTAAATTAAGAACAAAGTGGGTTAATCATAGGCTCAAAGTTGGCTAACAATCGAAGATAAAAGGTAAGGCTAATTGAAACAATGGCCTCAATCATATAAATGCATGTATACACAAATGAATGGACATATAGAATCAAACAAATCAAAGATTACAATCATAGAAAGAGAATGATGCACACAAGAAAGAAAAAAAATAGTGGTTATAAGATGTAACCACGCAATTAGGCTCAAAACTCACATGCTTGTGTTCTTGGCTCAAAAACCATGTTCCAAAATAAATTCTTCAAGCAAGATTAACACAAAAATTTTTTCAAATTGGTAGCATGCCCTAAAGATGATTTCTTTAAAAAGAAGTTATCAGCCTAACCAAGTAGTCCTAACAAGAAAGAGTTGGTAAAATATATACAAATTCTAACTAACATGCAACCAATCATGCATTGCAACAACTAGCTAACAAAGAAAATTATGAATTGGTGTTGAGAAAGAAAATTGTTACCCACAGAGATCGGTCGAACGACCTCCCCACACTTGAAGATTACACCATCCTCAGTGCATCCAAAGATGAGCAAGGTGGATAGGTTGCTACAATTGATGAGTTTCTTCAAAAAATTATGCGGATGACTTGTTTGTCGCCACATTTTGAAAATTTTCCCTTCCTTCTTGGTGGCCATCCTAAAAGGAAAGAAAAAGAAAGAAATTAAGCCTACGACGAAAATATTAAGGCAAATAGAACATAGGCAAGGGCTAATGCCAAGTAAGAGTGTAGTTCTCAACTACATGGCAGCTGTAACATATAGAAGAGAGAGCAATATAAGAGAAGACATATCAATAATACTTGATGCACGAGTAAAATCAAGGCAAAAGTAAATGACATGAGGAAAACACTCAAAAGCATCAAGTTCAAGTAGGAATGAGTGGGTCATGAAAGACATGCAAGTTCCTATCAATGCACAAAGGATGTAAGTATCATCAAAGGTTAAGCATTGACTTAGAAATTTCATCACCCAACAATATCAAACAAGTCAAGAAGCACCAAAATTAACCAAGAAAATCTCAACAATTGAGTATGAGAATTCAACAACAATGTTAAAATAAGAAATTTAGAAATGAAAATAAGAACAAGCTATAAAAATAAAATTAAAATTCAATGAATAAAAGTATGCAAATGCAATAAAAGAAAAGGAAAGATGAGAAAATATATATATATATATTTTGAAGAGAGGGAAAAGAAGAAAGTAAGAAACGAAGAAGAGAGAAGAAGAAAGGTAGAAAGAAAAAAGAAGGAGAGAAGAAAGAAAAAGAAAGGAGAAAGGAGAAAAACAGGGTGCAATCCACGTATAAGCATCCACCATGCTTAAGCATGGATTGTAGCAGGGACAATCGATGCGTAAGTGTCGCCCATGCTTACGCGTGGATTGTAGCAGGGACAATCGACGCGTAAGCGTCGCCCATGCTTACGCGTGGATTGCAGCACAACTCTAGCACAAATCTCTGGTGTTTGTACCAGGAGTCCCCCTATGGCAATCCACGCATAAGCATGGCCCACGCTTAAGTGTGAATTGACCCTTTTTTTTAGAAACATAAAAGTAGAATTTAACACTCTCCTAACCATAAACATTTTAAATCACCCAAAATTCAAATTTAACAACAAATCTTTTGGTTTTTGAAAAATTTTCAAAGCCAAAACAAACAAAACTTGCACTTTAACCAAAATGCAATTCAAAAACAACTATTCTAATCAAAGCATGAATCTAATAAGCAACCTAGCAATCAAAGCAAGATATGCAAAAGTATAAAAGAAGAAAACTACCTATCAATGGCAACTTGATAAACCACTATTTTATGATTTATCTTGTGCTAATTTGAGTGGTTTTTATCAAACCTTTGCACACTTATTCATATGATTTTCATAATTTTCAATTCCTTTCCAGAGTTTGTTCTATGATTGAAAACTTGCTTCCTAGACCTTTAAATTTAATATTTTTTAATTTCCCTTTATCACATTCGATGCCGTGATCTGTGTGTTAAGTGTTTTCAGGCTATATAGGGAAGGAATGGGTTAGAGGATGGAGAGGAAGCTGTATATATGGAAGGAACACAAGAAATAAAGGAGACAACCAGCGAGAATCGACGCGCACGCATGGCTCACGCGTGTGCGTGAATTGGAGTTTTGCACGGCGACGCGTACGTGTGCCTGACGTGTACGCGTGACAAGGAAGTTCGCCAAACGATGCGCACGCGTGACTGGCGCGTACGCGTGACATGCGCGACCTGTAAAAATCGCAGAAAATGCTTGGGGCAATTTTGGGCCAAGTTTGGACCCATTTTTCGGCCCAGAAACACAGACTAGAGCTAGGGGACAAGCAGAGACTCAACATACATTCTCATTCGCATAGTTTTTAGTTTTAGATTGGAATTTCAGAGAGAAATCACTCTTTCTCTAGGTTTTCTTCACATTCATAGTTCTAGTCTTTATGCTTTTTATGCTTTTGCTTTGGATATTGAGAAGAGTCATTACCTCCATTGACGTTTCCATTATTCTAGTTTGTTTGCTTATTCATTTACTCTTTTAATTGCCCATTAACCCTGTTCAAATAAGGATGTTGCATTTTGGGATTTATTAATGCAAAGTACTATTTTTATTTTTAATTAATTTTTAGTTATTATTTAATTTATCATGTCTTCTTTTTATTCCCTTTATATGCCTGTGAACGTTGTATTCATTTCAATGGAGTAGACTCCCAACTTGGCTTGAGGGTTGATTAAAAGGAGAACCTAGAATTGGAATACTCAAGTGATTAGTTAAATTGGAAGTTGTTGGCTAACTCTCTAGTCGCTGACTCTAACCCTTCCTAAGGAGAGGATTAGGACTTGGGATTCAGAGTTGATTAGTTGGTTGCTTGACTTTCCTTTATTTAGTAAGGGATGACTAAGTAGAACAACAACCTCTTGCTATTCCACCTGGGAAAAACCAACAAGGATAGAACTTCCAATTAATCTACCCCCGGTCAAGGCTTTTATTTGATTATATAAATTCTCTCGTTAATTTTCATTGCCTTAAATTACAATCATTTAATTTCCTGTACTCCAACTCTTAAAAATTCTCGGAAAACTCCTGACTAATAAAATAGCACTCTTTTGTCAACTCTTTGGGAGACGACCTAGGATTCTTACTTCTAATATTTTTATTCTAAAATTTGTGACAACCCTTCTTAATTGATAAGCGGATTTTTGCTGGTTAAGAACTGTACTTGCAACGTATTTCTTATATTAATTTCTTAATCGGCTAATTTCTGCCACGTCAATTTTTGGCGGCATTGCGGGGAGTTGCAATAGCATGCTAAATTATTAGTTGGTGTAAATATTTTTAATTTTATTTATTTGCATATTTTATTTTATTTTATTACCATGAACTGTATGTTTCATTCGTTGAATGATGCGTTTAGTGTCTGATCGAGCTTAGCCGCATTTGATCCTGAAATTGAAAGAACTCTTTCACGTATTAAGCCAGCTCGACGTCGGTTAGCCTCTGAGGGTGGTGAAGTGGTTACTATCAATTCACCAGTCTCATCTGAGGGCGAATCTGAACCGCCATCTGAGGAAGAAATAAGCTCCTCTACTATTGATTCTATTCATTTACGTGCAGGTAATATGGCGGAACCCAGAAGGATTACTCTCCAGGAGGCAGGAGCTCCAGACTTTACACTGCAACCGTATCAAGCGCGTCACCCAAATCTAGCTGCAGAATTTGAACTGAAGACAGCGCTAATCAACTTGATACCTAAGTTTCATGGCTTACCTGCTCAGGAGCCTATAAAGCATCTCCGGGATTTTCAGACAGCCTGTTCCACGGTTAGGAATCACGGTGCAGATGAGACTGCTATTTTGCTGGCCGCCTTCCCATTTTCTCTTGAGGAAAAGGCAAGGGAGTGGTACTACACTCAACCTGAAGCAGTTGTCACTAACTAGGATACGCTCAGGAGAGAATTTTTGGAAAAATACTTTCCAGCTGAAGTTACTGATAGACTGAGGAAAGAAATTTCCTGCATTATTCAAGGCGAATCAGAAACCCTTTATGAGTATTGGGAGCACTTCAGGAATCTTCTGGACGCATGCCCCCACCACATGATTGAAAAGTTAGTGTTGATCAGCTACTTCACACAAGGCATGAAGCCCCAGGATAAGACTACACGAGTAATGGTTCTCTTAAAAAGTACAAGACCGCAGACGAAGCATGGCAACTGATCAATGACCTAGCTAAGTCCACTCAGAATGCTAGACATAGGAACAGCCATCCCAAGGCTGTTGCAGAGGTTTCCTCTAGCAGTGAGACTCCTGCTCTGACACACACTCTGTGTGAGATGACCAACCTACTAAAGTAGATACAACTGAATCAATAACAATCTCAGCATCTCTCACCACAACATAGTCAACAACTGGTTCCTCAGAGAGTGTGCGGGGTATGTGCATGCTATAGTCATTATACTGATGAGTGTCTGCAACTCCAATAAGAGGACAACACCTTGGCAGCTACTCACAATTTCTATGACCGCCCAACTCAAGGTTCCTATTAACAAGGCGGCAACTATAACCAAGGTGGGAACTATAACCAAGGTTGGCAAGACAACTCCAACCAAGGCTGGAGGGATAATTCCAACCAAGGCTGGAGGGACAACTATAACAGAGGAGGCAGAGACAACCAGGGAAATCAGAGGTGGAATAATAATAACAATCAACAAAATCAATATCAGTAGAATTCTCCATACTAACAGCAGAACCAGAATCAACCTTACAGAGCACCTCACCTAAGGCAATCCCAAGTGCCTCAGAACAACCAACAGCAGACACCTCAGATCACTTATCCCCCTTCCTCTTCTAATGACGAGATACTTCATACCCTTTCACAAGGGCAACAAGACATGCAGACTACATTTAACTCTACCATAAACGGTCTGAAAGCCACTTTACAAGCTCTCGTCTCTCAGATAGAGTCATTATCTACTCCCAACAATCAGCCTCTAAGCTCTAGTGCCATTCCTTCTCAACCTTTATCCAACCCCAAGAGTGGAATCAATGCCATCACATTGAGGTCTAGAACCACACTACAAGAGAGGAGTCACGAGGAGCTAAGCCCATAAGAAAACGCCCCAGTTGAGGACGTGGTTGAAGTGGAGGATGTTGAAGAGGAAAATGAAGTACAAGACATGATTGAAGAAGAAGCAACTCAACCAATGAATGGAGAACCAAGGGAAGCTAAAGCTGCAAGAGACGCTATCCCTATTCCATTTCCATACCTTGCAAGGAAACCCAGAAAATAGATGGAGCTCGATCCCAAAATGGTCGAAATCTTCAAAAAGGTTGAGGTAACTATTCCCCTTTTTTATGCTATTCAGTAAGTACCTAAATATGTAAAGTTTCTAAAAGATTTGTGCATGCATAAGGATAAAATTAATGAATTAGAAACTATTCCCTTAGGTAGTTCTATATCTGCTTTAATGAGTGATATACCGAAAAAATGTAGTGATCCGGGTCCATGCATAGTTAACTGTACCATTGGGGGTGTAATATTTTCTGACTGCATGTGTGATTTAGGAGCGTGCGTGAGTATTATGCCATTGTCTACATATGATGCTTTGAGGCTCCCTCCGTTAAAAAGGTCGGCAGCTCGTTTTGTTTTAGCAGATAAAAACATCATCACAGTGGTTGGAATTGCTGAAGACGTGCTGGTGAGAATTAAGGGGCTCGCATTTCCCGTTGACTTCTATATTTTAGAGATACCCCCTAATGACTCAGGAAGACCGTCATCTATCCTGCTTGGAAGAGTATTCCTGAACACTTCAAAGTTCAAACTGGATGCCATCTTAGGAACGTATTCTTTTTAGATAGACGGCCAAGCAGTGAGCTTCAATCTGGATGAAGCTATGAAGCACCCTCCGGAATACCATTCTATCTTCTAATGCGACACCATTGATGAGACCGTGGCTGAAATCCACCAGGAAGAAGTAGAAGAGATGCACATGGAGCAAGGTGCAAGTGTGGAGAAGCCCCCTGAGCTTATTGAAGATACCTTGCCACCATCAATGGCTACGGATGATCAAGTTCCTAGCCATGAGCAGAAATTGGAGTTAGAGCCCCTTCCACCTCACCTCAAGTATGCATACCTTGAGGCTAATCAGAAGCTCCTAGTTATCATTGCAAGGGAACTCACTTCCCAACAAGAGGAGCAGCTACTTAGTGTGCTGAGAAGACACAAGAAAGCAATTGGGTGGAGCTTGGCGGATATAGTAGGCATCAGCCCTCAAGTCTGTGAGCACATGATATTTTTGGAAGAGGGAGTAAGGCCTGTCCGTCAAACCCAAAGAAGACTAAATCCCACCATCTTGGATTTTGTCAAGAAGGAACTGACCAGATTGCTGGAAGCTGATATCTTAGATAGCAAATGGGTCAGCCCAGTACAAGTGGTGCCCAAGAAGTCTGGAGTCACTACAGTGAAGAATGAGCAAGGAGAGCTCATAGCAACTAGAGTGCAGAACGCCTGGTGGGTTTGCATTGATTACAAGCACCTCAACTAGGCTACTCGCAAGGATCACTACCCCCTGCCATTTATTGATCAGATGCTTGATCGCTTGTTAGGTAAATCAGACTACTGCTTTTTAGATGGTTACACAGGATATTTTCAAATTCATATAGCTCCAGAAGATCAGGAGAAAACTAATTTTACATGTCCCTTTGGAACATATGCATACAGAGGATGCCTTTTGGCTTATGTAATGCACCGGCTACATTTCAAAGGTGCATGATGAGTATTTTCTCAGATCTTTTAAGGACTGTATGGAAGTTTTTATGGATGATTTTAGTGTGTATGGTGATTCTTTTAACCTTTGCTTGGATAGCTTAGCTAGAGTATTAGACAGGTGTGTTAGTTCAAACCTTGTTTTAAATTTTGAAAAATGTCATTTAATGGTTCAACAAGGTATTGTTCTAGGACATGTTGTTTTTAATACTGGTATTTCTGTAGATCCAGCAAAGGTAGATGTCATTTCTAGTTTACCTTACCCCTCCTCCGTCAGGGAAGTTTGTTCGTTCCTTGGCCATGAAGGTTTCTACCAGAGATTTATCAAGGACTTCAATAAGGTAGCACTGCTTTTATCCAGATGCTGCAGAAGGATGTTGAATTCGAGCTAAGTGAGGACTGTATGGAAGCGTTTGATAAGCTGAAGATCACCTTGACTCAAGCTCCGATTGTGAGAGGGCCAGACTGGAGCCAGCCCTTTGAGATTATGTGTGACGCCTCCAACCATGCAGTAGGAGCGGCGCTGGCCCAGCGCGAAGATAAGGATCCTTTTGTGATTGCTAATGCATCTAAGACCTTAGACGCTGCTTAGTCTAACTACACTACCACTGAAAAAGAGCTTCTGGCTATTGTTTTTGCTCTGGAAAATTTCGACCCTATTTACTTGGTACTAAGGTGGTAGTGTACTCGGACTATGCAGCTCTAAAATGTTTATGAGCAAAAAAAGAGTCCAAACCAAGGCTAATATGTTGGATATTGCTGCTGCAAGAATTTGATTTAGAAATTAAGAATAGGAGTGGTTCCCAGAATTTAGTGCCGGACCACTTGAGTCGCCTTGAACACATTAAGATTGATTCCACTCCTATCAATGATGCTTTTCCATTTGATAGCTTGCAAGCAATATCTGAAGTAGTTCTTTGGTATGCGCCTATAGCTAATTATCTAGTTAGTCATACCTTTCCTCCCAATTTTACTAAGCATCAGAAAGACAAGTCAAAAGTGAGTCCAAATATTATATCTGGGATGACCCATATTTATGGAGGTATGATGCTGATCAGATAATTAGAAGGTGTGTGCCTCAATCAGAATTCCAGTCTATTTTAGAAGCCTGCCACTCATCTGAGAGTGGTGGACATTTTGGTCCTCAAAGAACAGCTAGAAAAATTTTAGGCTGTCGATTCTGGTGGCCTACTCTTTTTAAAGATGCTACTGCCTTTTTTAAATCTTGTTCCCCATGCCAAAGATTTGGTAATATATCCAAGAGGGATGAGATGCCCCAACAGCTTATGCTGTTCTGTGAAATTTTTTATGTTTGGGGCATTGACTTCATGGGTCTATTTCCAAAGTCTAGTGGTTTCTTATATATATTGTTAGCTATAGATTATGTTTCTAAATGGGTGGAAGCAATTCCTACCCGTACTCATGATGCTAACACTGTTTTTTCTTTTGTTAGAAACCATATTATCTGTCGGTTTGGATCACCACGAGCAATCATGAGTGATCAAGGCACTCACTTTTGTAACAGGAGATTAGCAAGACTAGTGAAGAAGCATGGAATTGTTCACAAGGTAGCAACACTTATCACCCCCAGACCAATGGACAAGCCGAGGTGTCGAACAAAGAGATAAATCGTATTCTGGAGAAGATTGTCAAGCCTCATAAAAAGACTGGAGCACCAGGCTACAAGATGCGCTTTGGGCATATCGGACAGTGTACAAGACACCAATCGGGATGAGCCCTTCCGCCTAGTTCATGGAAAGGCCTGTCACCTCCCAGTAGAGGTAGAGCACAAGGCATTCTGAGTGGTAAGAGAGATTAACATGGATTTGAGAAGGCTGGTGCTGAAAGGAAGCTGAACTGGCAGAACTGGAGACCCTTCAACTCAAAGCATATGACAACTCCAGACTCTACAAAGAGAAGGTGAAGGCTGTGCATGACAAAGAACAGAGTTTGGACCTCGGGAATTAGTTCTCCTTTATAACTCCAGACTGAGGCTCATGCCAGGCAAGCTGAGATCCAGATGGGAAGGTCCCTATAGAGTAGAGAAGGCAGAGCCATACGGAGTCTTTCACCTGAGTCATCCTTCAAGCTCCAAATTCATCAAGGTCAATGGACATCGCTTAAAGCTGTTTCATGGTGAGAACATGAAGAACACCAAGGAGCTAGAGATCTTCCTCTTGGAAGATCCACCAACAGCAGAAGACTGAGCTTGTGGACCGTCCAACTTAAGGACGTAAAAGAAAAGTGCTCGGTGGGAGACAACCCACCATGGTACGATCTTTCATTTTTCTTATTTTTATTTTAGTTTATCAGTGTTCAGTCATAATTTTTGCATTCTGCATTCTACATAAAAAAAAACAACAACACGCACGACGTGTAAGCGTCGCTGACGCGTACGCATCATATGTGCGTGCGAGATAAATAGGAATTGAATAGAAAGTTACACGGGAGCAGGGTTGGACGCGTGCTTTAGGCACAAACAAGCCCACGCGTACGCGTCGCTTGCGAAATCCCCAGTCCACGCGTACGCGTGACCCTGCAAATCAGCGTAAATGGGTGTATGGCCAGAGAGTTATGATGGCGTGGGGTTGGAACTGTGCTGGGAGCGCAAGTCCTATCACGCGTACGCGTCCCTGACGCGTACGTGTCGTTTTCTCATCCAGGCAATCTACGCGTGCGCGTCCCTGATGCGCACGCGTCATTTAAAATTTTGGAACATGTGCGTCTTGGAGAAAAAGTTGTGCGTGTGCGAGGCTGCCTTCGTGCCAATTGCACAACCCATGTCACGCTTACGCGTCCCTGACGCGTACGCGTCACTTGAAAATAGCGCGATCCACGCGTACGCGTGATGCACACGTACGCGTCGCACGCGATGCACAACTAAAACACCTCAGCGCCTGATTTCAAATCCTCCACCCCTCCAATCCTAATTCTTTTCAATCCTAATTATTTCTGCTTTCTTCTCTCTTTCTTCTTCATTATTCTTTCTTACTTTCAACTACTTTCTTCTTTCTTTTTCATCTTCTTCATCAAGGTTCTTTTCTTCTTTCCCTTTTACTCTTTCATTATTACTTTAATTTATGTTTCCTTATTCTTTTTCTTTTAATTTCATTATCTATTGTTTCTTTTTCTTTCTTCTTTCTTGCATTCTTATGTTGGTATTGGGATTTTATTTGGGTATTACCTTACTAAACTAAAGCTTGTGGATAATATGAGGAGTGACTTGACAATTGCTATTTTAATTTGGCTCTCCTATACATTTGGATTACATTATTTTCATTCCGATTATACCTTGCACACCACGTGTTTGTGAAAAAGCCTTCATGGCACTTTGAATCCTATTTTCTTTTACTCTTTTACTTGAATGCCTCTTTTTCACAACACTTGTACCCCACATGTATTTGGGATTATCATTCACAATTGTCATCATTACAAATGCTCTTTTATTTGGCATATTTATTACTTGATGCTTGAGTTATGCTTCTCATGCTTGTTACTTGAATGTTTTTACCCTCTTGCATCTTATTATTCTGAATTGCCTATCTAATCTTAATTGATGTCTTACCTACATGTTGTAGCTACCATGTATTTGGGTTATCATCTTTCCTTTGGCATTCATAATCACTTGGAATTTTCTCCCTTCCGGTCTTAGTTATCTATATTTTACACTCTTCCTTTTTCTTCTTCCTTAGGCATGGGTAACAAGAAGGGAAAAGAGAAGGCCACCGACAAGACACCAGCAAGGAGAGGAACTAAGAGAACACTGGCAAAAGCACTTCCATCTACCAGTGTAAAGCCACCAACAAAGCGGGTGATGTTCCCCATTAAGCTTGACGAATTAGAGAAAGCTTTTCCCGCTCAAAACTCCTCACGGTTTGCTAACCGTTATTGCAAACAGATGTTCCCCATCCTAGCTGAGAGGAACTACAACAATGAGCATCTGCTCATTGTTCCAACACATTTTGTTGATTTGTGGAGCCCCGGATAGAGAGGATACAGTGGAGATTTCTGAGGAGACAGCCGCGAGAGGCCAACCTATCCTGGGTAGTCAAATTCTACTCCAACTTCTACTCGCCTACTCTGCAGAATGTCTACGTTCGTCATTAGCAAGTCCCTATCTCCGAGAGTGCCATACAGAGAGAATTGGATCTTTTACCTAGTCCAGCGGGTTGGGACGCCTATCAAGAGGCCTCTTTCAAGCGACATACATACCGGTTCGACTGGAATAGCGTCCTTGCTGTCATAGCACAACCTGGCAGCAAGTGGATCTACGGACAGCATAAGACTCAACCTAAGAGCATCTCAGCCCAGTCACTCACCTGAAGGCTCGCGTATGGGCACAAATCATGTCCCACTATGTCTTTTCAAGCACTCACGAGTCGACCTTCACAGCAGACATGGCTGTCTCCTCTAGTGCATCCTGACAGAGCAACCCCTCAACCTACCCCGACACATCCAGGCTGCCATGGGACACGTACAGATAGCGGGTAACCTACCTTTCCCCACCTTTGATTCAGATTTAGTCTCTGCCACAGGTGTGTCCTATCGGGCAAGAAACACGAAGGTCATGATTCCTAGGGCCGACCAATATGTCCCAAATGGGAAGTACATCAGGCCGCCAGTTCCCTCTGCAAGCTGGCCTACAGGCCCGTCTTTAGATACTCATCCTTCTTCTACTCCATCATCATCCACACCACAAGCACCTTCCACCCATCAAATGTTCCTTCAGATTCTTGAGAGGCTCGACCGGCAAAACCGGCGGATGGAGCAAATGGAGCGTCGTAACAAGGGCCGATACAACTACCTGAAGGAACTCATATGGGGTACTTACCCACCTCCAGAACAGAAGGATACCCCGGACTCTCCTTCATTCAGTAGGACAGGAAGCCAAGGCGAACCAGACAGCGGAGGCGATGCTTCCAGTCCTCCCTTGCTCCTTACTGATGGCACGGAGGACCGTGCCAAGCCTTAAGTGTGGGGAGGTCAGTCCTTGACTTCCGGAGGTAACTTCTCTCTCTTAACACCAACATTTTTAGTTTTTCCTTTGTTAGATAGGATAGATTGCATGATAATAAATGTTTGCATGTATGTTTTGCTTGGTTAAGATAATGAGTTTTTTCAAGACCCTTTTTATAGCGTTTCACTAATTTAAATTGAAAATTTGTGTTAAACTTGTTTGAGGATTGTAATTAGGAACATGAATTATAGCTAAGAACACACAACCCATGAGATTTTGAGCTTATTTATATGGTTACATTATTTAACCATAAATTTTATTCTTGTGTGTTTCTTCTCTATGATTGTAATCTATATTTTGTTCCAGTCTATATATCCATTGTTTAGTGTATTTACATGCTTACATATGATTGAGGCCATCATTTATTATTAGCTCACTTATCCTAAATAGCCTACCCTTTTAATCACCTTTGTTTGCCACTTTGAGCCTTTTAATTCCCGTTTGTTTTATATTTTACCACATCACTAGCCTTAAGCAGAAAAACAAGTAATTACCTGATTTGAATCTTTGGTTAGCTTAAGATAGAGATTGTATGTCAATTAAGTGTAGGAAACTGTGGGAACTTGGGTTGATTAAATAGTAAGAATAGTTCATATAAATTAAAATAAACTGCAAATAGATATAAATAATATGAACATGAAAGAGCAGTCGCAATAACAGCATGAACAGTAAGAATATCATATGAACAATACTTAGATCACAGCAACAGCAGAATTGCGAAAATTATAAAACAAGTAGCAAGAACAGCGTAATTAATCAGGCCTAGATCCACTAACCACATCCTAGGCTACCTAACCACCTAGAATCCACTACAACATGCATATCTAACAACCCTAATTTTGAACATAAACTGAAAAATATGCAATTAAATACGAATTGAAAGAGTGGCGTTTGGCGAAACCTGGTAGCCGTATGAATGAAAGTAGGGCAGAGAGATGGTAGGGGGGTGGTTGTGGTGGTGGCTGACGCAGCAGTTGAGGGGCAGTTGGCACGGCAGTGGTGGCTGTTCGGAGGCAGGGGGTTTTTGGGTAGGGGTAATGGGAGGGGTATGTGTTAAGGGGGAAGGAAGGGAAGGGGTGAGGGTGTTGGTGGTGGGTTACGTGGCGGTGATGGTGGCGCGGTGGGGGTGGTGGTTGTGGAGGGGGCAGCGGTGGTTGAGGGAAGAAGAGAAGAGAAGAAGAAGAAAGAGAGGGAAGGAAGAAGTGGGGTGGCGTCGCGGTCGTGGCTAGGTGGTCGACGGTGGTGCGGCCGGTGGTGGTGGTTGTGGGTGGCGAGGGGTGGAGAGGGGGGTTGCAGAGAAGAGGAAGAAGAAAGGGGTTGGGGGGCGCGACAGGGTAGGATTTCGCGTCACTAGGGGGGTTAATGAATTTGAATCTATGCGATCGCATGGGGCACGCGATCGCGTGGCTGGGGTGGAATGGGGTTGACGCGATCGCGTGAGTGATGCGACCGCATGGAATGGAAAAAGGATGAATGACGCGATCGCGTGGGGCATGCGACCGCGTCGCCGGAACGCACAATTCCAGCATCGTTTCGGCGCAACTCTCTGTCTCCACTGGGGTGCCAAGATATCCACGCGACGCGGACGCATTGCTCATGCTATCGCATGAGATGGGTGTTGTGCAAGTGACGCGATCGCGTCAGGGATGCGACCGCATGGGTCGTTTTGTGCGAAACGCACAACAGCCTCGTGATTCCAACCCAACTTTCTGGGCGTTGGATCTTTACGCTGATTTCCAGATCACGCGGCCGCGTGAATGACGCGGATGCGTGGGAGGTGTTTTCGCAACTGACGCGATCGCATGAGCAATGCGGTCGCGTCGCACGCCCCTTTTATTTTTATATGCAATTATGCAATTATGCAGTATGCAATGCTAATGAACAATATTCAGGTTCAATTGAAAAAAGAATAAAAATAAATAACACAAAATAAAACTGAAAAAGAAACGACCATACTATGGTGGGTTGTCTCCCACCTAGCACTTTTAGTTAAAGTCCTTAAGTTGGACATTAGATGAGCTTCCTGTTATGGTGGCTTATGCTTAAGCTCATCCAGAAATCTCCACCAATGTTTGGAATGCCAACAGCCTCCGGGGTCCCAAACTAGGCATGTAAAGCTTCTGAGCAGCTTCAAACAGATTCTCAGGCTCTCGGGGTGACGAATGTCAGAATAGATTCCAGGATCCCAAACTTTGCTTTTAAATCCGCCTTCGTCTTGATCTATATTTTTCCATCCGGGCGGTTTAGAAATTAGATTCTCACCAAGATAGCCAAACATTTTCTGAGATCCATTCGATTGAACATGATGCCAATCCGTGCACTTCGAGTTGAAGCGTGGAACCTTATTGAACCTTGTGCACCAGCTCTGAGTGCGAGCCATTTCCCTCTTACTCTTAAAGCCGCAGAGAGCTCTAAGCTGGCCATCTATTTCAAGCAAACCATATTCAAGTGGAAAAGTAAAGATAAAGGTTAAGGATTGTACCCACTTGAAGCTTGTATTAGGTGGTAATGGCCTTGGGGTAGGTGTTTCCAGTGGTTCTGTAACTTCTACTCCCTTGTGCTCTTCTGTGAATTTCTCCACTTCCTTGTAGAATTCTTCAAATGCAACATCGTCCTGATCAAAGTCTTCTATGTCTTTGGTGCACGAAATTGTGATCTCAGGCAACGGTGCCAAAAACTCTGTATGCACGTCTTAATAAATCGTTTTTCATTCACAACTTCGATACAACTAACCAGCAAGTGCACTGGGTCGTCCAAGTAATAAACCTTACGTGAGTAAGGGTCGATCCCACAGAGATTGTTGGTATGAAGCAAGCTATGATCACCTTGTAAATCTCAGTCAGGCGGATATAAAATAGTTATGGAGTTTTCGAAAATAAATAATAAATAGACAGAAAATAATGATAGAAATACTTATGTATATCATTGGTGAGAATTTCAGATAAAAGTCTAGAGATGCTTTTGTCCCTCTGAACTTCTGCTTTCCTGCTGTCTTCATCCAATCAGTCCTACTCCTTTCCATGGCTGGCTTTATGTAAGGACATCACCATTGTCAATGGCTACTTTTCATCCTCTTGTTTCTATGTTGTCTACTTTTTCATCCTCTTGTGAAAATGGTCCAAATGCTCTGTCACAGAACGGCTAATCATCTGAGGTTCTCGATCATACTGGAATAGGATTCACCTCCTTTTGCGTCTGTTACTACGCCCAGCACTCACGAGTTTGAAGTTCGTCACAGTCATTCAATCCCAGAATCCTACTCGGAATACCACAGACAAGGTTTAGACTTTCCGGATTCTCATGGATGCCGCCATCAATCTAGCTTATACCACGAAGATTCTGACTAAGAGATCCAAGAGATACTCATTCAATCTAAGGTGGAACGAAAGTGGTTGTCAGGCACGAGTTCGTGGGGTAATGATGATGATTGTCATGTTCATCACATTCATGTTGAAGTGCGAATGAATTATCTTAGAAGCGGAATAAATTGAATTGAATAGAAAAACAGTAGTACTTTGCATTAATTCATGAGGAACAGCAGAGCTCCACACCTTAATCTATGGAGTGTAGAAACTCTACCGTTGAAAATACATAAGTGAAAGGTCCAGGCATGGCCGAATGGCCAGCCCCCCAAAACGTGATCAATATGATCCTAAGATGAACTAAAAATCATAAGATGTCTAATACAATAGTAAAAAGTCCTATTTATAATAAACTAGTTAGTAGGGTTTACAGAAGTAAGTAATTGATGCAGAAATTCACTTCCTGGGCCCACTTAGTGTGTGCTTGGACTGAACTTGAATGTTACACGTGCAGAGGCTCTTTCTGGAGTTGAACGCCAGGTTGTAACGTATTTCTGGCGTTCAACTCTGGTTCGTGACGTGTTTCTGGCGTTTAACTCTAGACAGCAGCGTAGAACTGGCGTTCAACGCCCTTTTGCGTCGTCTAAACTCGGCCAAAGTATGACTATTATATATTGATGGAAAGCCCTGGATATCTACTTTCAACGCAATTGGAAGCGCACCATTTTGAGGTCTGTAGCTCCAGAAAACCACTTTGAGTGCATAGAGGTCAGAATCTAACAGCATCAGCAGTCCTTCTTCAACCTCTGAATCTGATTTTTGCTCAAGTCCCTCAATTTTAACCAGAAAATAACTGAAATCACAGAAAAAACACAAACTCATAGTAAAGTCCAAAAATGTGAATTTAACATAAAAACTAATAAAAACATCCCTAAAAGTAACTAGATTCTACTAAAAACATACTAAAAACAATGCCAAAAAGCGTATAAATTATCCGCTCATCACAACACCAAACTTAAATTGTATCTTGTCCCCAAGCAACTGAAAATCAAATAGGATAAAAAGAAGAGAATATATTATAAATTCCAAACTATCAATGAAACATAGCTCCATTCAAATGAGCGGGACTTGTAGCTTTTTGCCTCTTGAATAGTTTTGGCATCTCACTTTATCCATTGAGGTTCAAATGATTGACATCTATAGGAACTCAGAGTTCAGATAGTGTTATTGATTCTCCTAGTTCAGTATGTTGATTCTTGAACACAGCTACTTTATGAGTCTTGGCCGTGGCCCTAAGCACTTTTTTTCCAGTATTACCACCGGATACATAAATGCCACAGACACATAACTGGGTGAACATTTTCAGATTGTGACTCAGCTTTGCTAAAGTCCCCAATTAGAGGTGTCCAGGGTTCTTAAGCACACTCTGTTTTTGCTTTGGACCTTAACTTTAACCGCTCAGTCTCAAGTTTTCACTTGACACCTTCACGCCACAAGCACATGGTTAGGGACAGCTTGGTTTAGCCGCTTAGGCCAGGATTTTATTCCTTTAGGCCCTCCTATCCACTAATGCTCAAAGCCTTGGGATCCTTTTTATTTACCCTTGCCTTTTGGTTTTAAGGGTTATTGGCCTTTTGCTCTTGCCTCTTGGTTTTAAGAGCTTTTGGCTTTTTTTGCTTGCTTTTTCTCTCTATTTTTTCTATTTTTTTTCGCTATTTTTTTTTCTGCAAGCTTTGTTCTTTGCTGCTTTTTCTTGCTTCAAGAATCATTTTACGATTTTTCAGATTATCAAATAACATGTCTCCTTTTCATCATTCTTTCAAGAGCCAACATATTTAACATTCTAAAAGAACAACTTCAAAAGACATATGCACTGTTCAGGCATTCATTCATAAAACAAGAAGCATTGTCACCACATCAATATAATTAAACTAAGTTCAAGGATAAATTCGAAACTCATGTACTTCTTGTTCTTTTGAATTAAAACATTTTTCATTTAAGAGAGGTGATGGATTCATAGGACATTCATAACTTTAAGACAAAGTTACTAAAGACTAATGATCATGTAATAAGACACAAACATGGATAAGCACTTAACATAAAGAAAATGAAAAATAGAGAATGTAAGAACAAGGAATGAATCCACCTTAGTGATGGTGGCGTTTCCTTCTTGAGGAAACAATGATGTCCTTGAGCTCTTTTATGTCTCTTCCTTGTCTTTGTTGCTCCTCCCTCATTGCTTTTTGATCTTCTATAATTTCATGAAGGATGATGGAGTGCTCTTGATGTTCCACCCTTAATTGTCCCATGTTGGAACTTAATTCTCCTAGGGAGGTGTTGATTTTCTCCCAATATTTATGTGGAGGGAAGTGCATCCCCTGAGGTATCTCAGGGATCTCTTGATTTGCAGCCACATGTTCTACCACTGAGCTATAGACCTTTGAGATGAATCTTTCCATCTTCCATGACTCGGAGGTGGAAGCCTTTGTCTTCCCTTCCCCTTTTCTAGAGGTTTCTCCGGTCTTAGGTGCCATCAATGGTAATGGAAAAACAAAAAGCTTATGCTTTTACCACACCAAACTTAGAATGTTGCTCGCCCTCGAGCAAAAGAAGAAAGAATAGAAGAAGAAGATATGGAGGAGATGGATGGATATGTGTATGGCTGTGAGTGGTGAATGGAAAACAGAAGGGATGACCATGAATGGAGAGAGAGGGGGTGAGGTGGGTGGGGATCTTGTGAGATTCACAGATCCTGTGGTGTCCATAGATCCTGAGGTGTCAAGGAATTGCATCCCTGCACCAATTAGGCATGTAAAATGCCTTTGCATGCAATTCTGGCGTTTAAACGTCGAACTGATGCTTGTTCTGGGCGTTCAACGCCCAGATGCAGCATATTTCTGGCGTTGAACGCCAGCCAGATGCTTGTTTCTGGCGTTCAGCGCCAGCTTTCCTTACTGTGCATTTCTGGCGTCTGAACGCCAGGATGCTGCTTGTTTCTGGCGTTCAACGCCAGAAACATGCTCTGTTCTGGCGTTGAACGCCAGACAGATGCTCCTTACTGGCGTTTAAACGCCAGTAAGATCCTCCTCCAGGGTGTGATTTTTCTTCTGCTGTTTTTGATTCTATTTTCAATTTTTATATTTATTTTGTGACTCCACATGATCATGAACCTAATAAAACATGAAAAACAATGAAAATAAAAATTAGATAAATAAAAATTGGGTTGACTCCCAACAAGCGCTTCTTTAATGTCAATAGCTTGATAGTGGGCTCTCATGGAGCCTCAAAGATGTTCAGAGCATTGTTGAGACTCCCCAACACCAAACTTAGAGTTTGGATATGGGAGTTGAATACCAAACTTAGAATTTGGTTGTGGCCTCCCAACACCAAACTTAGAGTTTGACTATGGGGGCTCTGGTTGACTCTGTTTTGAGAGAGGCTTATTGTGCTTCTTTTCCATGTTTACAGAAGGATGACCTTGAGTTTTAAACTCAAGGGAGTCCTTGTTCAATTGAAGGAATAATTCACCTCTGTCAACATCAATCACAGCTCTTGCTGTTGCTAGGAAGGGTCTTCCAAGGATGATAGATTCATCCTCATCCTTCCCAGTATCTAGGACTATGAAATCAGCAGGGATGTAAAGGCCTTCAACCTTTACTAACACGTCCTCTACTTGTCCATAAGCCTGTTTTCTTGAATTGTCTGCCATCTCTAATGAGATTTTAGCAGCTTGCACCCCAAAGATTCCCAGTTTCTCTATTACAGAGAGGGGCATGAGGTTTATCCCTGAACCAAGGTCACACAGAGCCTTTTCAAAGATCATGGTGCCTATGGTAAAAGGTATTAGGAACTTTCTAGGATCCTATTTTTTCTGAGGCAATCTCAGTTGATCCAATGCTTTTAGTTCATTGGTGAACAGGGGAGGTTCATCTCCCCAAGTCTCATTACCAAATAAATTGGCATTCAGCTTCATGATTGCACCAAGGAACTTGGCAACTTGCTCTTCAGTGACATCCTCATTCTCTTCAGAAGAGGAATACTCATCAGAGCTCATGAAGGGCGTAAGGAGGTTCAATGGAATCTCTATGGTCTCTAGATGAGTCTCAGATTCCTTTGGTACCTCAGAGGGAAATTCCTTATTGATCACTGGACGTCCCAGGAGGTCTTCTTCCTTGGGATTCATGTCCTCCTCCTCTTTTGTGGCTTCGGCCATGATGGTCATTTCAATGGCCTTGCACTCTCCTTTTGGATTTTCTTCTGTATTGCTTGGGAGAGTACTTGGAGGAATTTCAGTGACTCTTTTACTCAGCTGGCCCACTTGTGCCTCCAAATTTCTAATGGAGGACCTTGTTTCATTCATGAAACTTACAGTGGCCTTAGATAGATCAGAGACTAAGTTTACTAAATTAGAGGTATGTTGTTCAGAGTTCTCTGTCTGTTGCTGAGTGGATGATGAAAAAGGTTTACTATTGTTAAACCTATTTCTTCCACCATTATTAAAGCCTTGTTGAGGCTTTTGTTGATCCTTCCATGAGAGATTTGGGTGATTTCTCCATGAGGGATTATAGGTGTTTCCATATGGTTCACCCATGTAATTCACCTCTGCTATTGCAAGGTTCTCAGGATCATAAGCTTCTTCTTCAGAAGATGTCTCTTGAGTACTGTTGGATGTAGCTTGTATTCCATTCAGACTCTGAGAAATCATATTGACTTGCTGAATAAATATTTTATTCTGAGCCAATATGGCATCAGAGTATCAATTTCAAGAACTCCCTTCTTCATAGGCGTCCCATTATTCACAGGATTCCTTTCAGAAGTGTACATGAACTGTTATTAGCAACCATGTCAATGAGTTCTTGAGCTTCTGCATGCATTTTCTTTAGGTGAATGGATCCACCTGCAGAAGTATCCAATGACATTTTAGCTAATTCAGATAGACCATCATAGAATATATCCAGGATGGTCCATTCTGAAAGCATGTCAGAAGGACACTTTTTGGTCAGTTGCTTGTATCTCTCCCAACCTTCATAGAGGGATTCACCTTCTTTCTGTTTGAAGGTTTGAACATCCACTCTAAGCTTGCTCAGCTTTTGAGGAGGAAAGAACTTGCCTAAGAAAGCCTTGACCAGCTTATCCCAAGAGTTTAGGCTATCCTTAGGTTGAGAGTCCAACCATATTCTAGCTCTGTCTCTCACAGCAAAAGGGAAAAGCATGAGCCTGTAGACTTCAGAATCTACTCCATTAGTCTTAACAGTATCACGATCTGCAAAAATTCAGTTAAGAACTGAAAAGGATCTTTAGATGGAAGTCCATGAAACTTGCAGTTCTGCTGCATCAGAGAAACTAATTGAGGTTTCAGCTCAAACTTGTTTGCTCCAATGGTAGGGATGGAGATGCTTCTTCCATGTAAATTGGAATTAGGTGCAGTAAAGTCACCAAACATCCCCCTTGCATTATTATTATTTTTGGCTGCCATCTCCTCTTCTTGTTCAAAAATTTCTGAAAGGTGCTTGCTGGATTGTTGTAATTTAGCTTCTCTTAGTTTCCTCTTCAGAGTCCTTTCAGGTTCTGGATCTGCTTCAACAAGAATATTCTTGTCCTTGCTCCTGCTCATATGAAAAAGAAGGGAACAGAGAAATAATAATAATAGGGATCCTTTTTGCCCAGGTATAGAGGTTCCCTTATGTGAGTAGAAGAAAGAAAAAGAGAAAATCTGAACTCAGAGAGAGAGAGAGAGTTCGGATTTTTGGTAAGTGAGGAAGAGATGTTAGTAAATAAATAAATAAATAGAATGATATGAGGAGAGAGAGAATTTTCAAAAATTATTTTTGAAAAAGAGTTATTGATTTTCGAAAATTATTTTTGAAAAAGGTTAGTAATTTTTGAAAATTAAAATCAAAAATTAAAATAATTAGTTAATTAAAAAGAATTTTTGAAAAAGAGGGAGATATTTTCGAAAATTAGAGAGAGAGAGAGAGTTAGTTAGGTAGTTTTGAAAAAGATAAGAAACAAACAAAAAGTTAGTTAGTTAGTTGAAACAAATTTGAAAATCAATTTTGAAAAGATAAGAAGATAGGAAATTAGAAAAGATATTTTTAAAATCAAATTTTTTAAAAAGATAAGATAAGAAGATATTTTTAAAAAGATATGATTGAAATTAGTTTTGAAAAAGATTTTATTTTTAAAATCACAATTAATGACTTGATTCACAAGAAATCACAAGATATGATTCTAGAACTTAAAGTTTGAATCTTTCTTAACAAGCAAGTAACAAACTTGAAATTTTTGAATCAAAACATTAATTGATGATGTTATTTTCGAAAATTAGGAGATAAAGATAAGAAAAAAATTTTTGAAAAGTATTTTTAAAATTTTCGAAAATAACTAAGAAAAATGAAAAAGATTTGATTTTTGAAAAAGATTTTGAAAAGGTAAGATTTTTAAATTGAAAATTTGATTTGACTCATAAAAACAACTAGATTTTAAAAAGTTTTGAAAAAGTCAACTCAAATTTTCGAAATTTATGAGTGAAAAAGGGAAAGATATTTTTTTGATTTTTGAATTTTTAATGATGAGAGAGAAAAACATGAAAATGATGCAATGCATGAAAGTTATGGATCAAAACAATGAATGTATGCAAGAATGCTATGAATGTCAAGATGAACACCAAGAATACTTTGAAGATCATGATGAACATCAAGAACATATTTTTGAAAATTTTTACATGCAGAGAAAACATGCATGATACCAAACTTAGAAATCTTTAATGCTTAGGCACTAAGAATTCAAGAATGCATATGAAAAACAAGAAAAGACACAAAACAAGAAAACATCAAGATCAAACAAGAAGACTTACCAAGAACAACTTGAAGATCATGAAGAACACCATGAATGCATGATTTTTTTTGAAAAATGCAAGATGAACATGCAATTGACACCAAACTTAAAATCTGACTCAAGACTCAAACAAGAAACACAAAATATTTTTGATTTTTATGATTTTATAAATTTTTTTTGTATTTTTTAGAAAATTAATGTGAAAAAGAAAAATAAGGATTTCAAAATTTTTAATATGAATTTCAGGAATCTTGTACTCTTAGTCTAAAGCTCCAATCTGAGGGTTAGACATGGCTTACTAGCCAGCCAAGCTTTAGAAGATATTTATACTTTCCATGTATAGAGCAACTAAGTGTGTGAGAATCAACAAGCTCTTGTGATGATAAGTTGAAACCCCAGTCCAAAAGATTAGACATGGCTTACAGCCAGCCAGGATTCAACAAATCATAATGAAACACTAGAATTCATTCTTGAAAAATTCTGAAGAACAATATATTTTTGAAAAGATTTATAATTTTTTTCAAAAATAAAGGAAATTTTTTTAAAAATTTTTGAAAATTTTTTTTTTTGAAAACAAAACAAGAAGAAAATTACCTAATCTGAGCAACACGATGAACTGTTAGTTGTCCAAACTCGAACAATCCCCGGCAACGGCGCCAAAAACTTGGTGCATGAAATTGTGATCTCAGGCAACGGTGCCAAAAACTCTGTACGCAAGTCTTAATAAATCGTTTTTCATTCACAACTTCGATACAACTAACCAACAAGTGCACTGGGTCGTCCAAGTAATAAACCTTACGTGAGTAAGGGTCGATCCCACGGAGATTGTTGGTATGAAGCAAGCTATGGTCACCTTGTAAATCTCAGTCAGGCGGATATAAAATAGTTATGGAGTTTTCAAAAATAAATAATAAATAGACAGAAAATAATGATAGAAATACTTATGTATATCATTGGTGAGAATTTCAGATAAAGGTCTAGAGATGCTTTTCTCCCTCTGAACTTCTGCTTTACTGTTGTCTTCATCCAATCAGTCCTACTCCTTTCCATGGCTGGCTTTATGTAAGACATCACCATTGTCAATGGCTACTTTTCATCCTCTCTGGAAAATGGTCCGATGCGCTGTCACTGCATGGCTAATCGTCTGGAGGCATCACTGTGGTCAATGGCTGCATCCTATCCTCCTGTGAAAATGGTCCAAACGCTCTGTCACAGCACGGCTAATCATCTGAGGTTCTCGATCATACTGGAATAGGATTCACCCTCCTTTTGCGTCTGTCACTACGCCCAGCACTCGCGAGTTTGAAGTTCGTCACAATCATTCAATCCCAGAATCCTACTCGGAATACCACAGACAAGGTTTAGACTTTCTGGATTCTCATGAATTCCGCCATCAACCTAGCTTATACCACGAAGATTCTGACTAAGAGATCCAAGAGATACTCATTCAATCTAAGGTGGAACGGAAGTGGTTGTCAGGCACGCGTTCGTGGGGGAATGATGATGATTGTCACGTTCATCACATTCATGTTGAAGTGCGAATGAATATCTTAGAAGTGGAATAAGTTGAATTGAATAGAAAAACAGTAGTACTTTGCATTAATTCATGAGGAACAGCAGAGCTCCACACCTTAATCTATGGAGTGTAGAAACTCTACCGTTGAAAATACATAAGTGAAAGGTCCAGGCATGGCCGAATGGCCAGCCCCCAAAACGTGATCAATATGATCCTAAGATGAACTAAAAATCATAAGATGTCTAATACAATAGTAAAAAGTCCTATTTATAATAAACTAGTTACTAGGGTTTACAAAAGTAAGTAATTGATGCATAAATCCACTTCCTGGGCCCACTTGGTGTGTGCTTGGGCTGAGCTTGAATGTTACACGTGCAGAGGCTCTTTCTGGAGTTGAACGCCAGGTTGTAACGTATTTCTGGTGTTCAACTCTGGTTCGTGACGTGTTTCTGGCGTTTAACTCCAGACAGCAGCGTAGAACTGGAGTTCAACGCCCTTTTGCGTCATCTAAACCCGGCCAAAGTATGGACTATTATATATTGCTGGAACGCCCTGGATGTCTACTTTCCAACGCAATTGAAAGCGCGCCATTTTGAGTTCTGTAGCTCCAGAAAATCCACTTTGAGTGCAGGGAGGTCAGAATCCAACAACATCAGCAGTCCTTCTTCAACCTCTGAATATGATTTTTGCTCAAGTCCCTCAATTTCAGCCAGAAAATACCTGAAATCATAGAAAAACACACAAACTCATAGTAAAGTCCAAAAATGTGAATTTAACATAAAAACTAATAAAAACATCCCTAAAAGTAACTAGATTCTACTAAAAACATACTAAAAACAATACCAAAAAGCGTATAAATTATCCGCTCATCAGTCTTCCTCATCACTCAAGTCGTAAGCTGGAGGTTGAGAGAAATCTACCTCCGCATCTTCTTCGTATTCACTTGGATAAGGTTCTTCAATCTCAGAGAATTCACTTGCGGATGCAAGTTCATTACTAGGAGAACTTGACTTGTGACTATCATCATCAAGGAGATTTGCTTCTTGGATTATTCTGTCTAGTTCTTCATAAAAGACTTGCCTTGGGGGTTGTGCACTATCCTCCTTAGCATCAATTGTAACGTCCTTGACAGAATTTTCCACAACTCTCGATTCCCATGGAAGTTCAGCGTCTCCTAAGTCTTAACCAACTCTTCTTCATTTATAATGACAGTTTCCTCTACTTGTTCCAATACGAAGTCATGCTCTGTTTTGTCCACTGGAGTTTCTAGTATCTCCTTCATGCTACTCTCTTCATTAGATTGTCCACATGGGGTTGTGGGAGGTCCTTGAATGCCCGAACGTCTAGAAGATAATTGACTTATTGCTTGCTCCAGTTGATGAAGGGTTGTTTAAAGTTGATCTACTGTTTCCTTGAGGCGAGCCTGTGATTCTGGAGGTGATGGATTTGGACATGGTACGTAGGAAAGTGGTGGTGTTTGGGAGTAATCGGATTGGGATTGGGGTAAATAAGGATCATATGGTGGTGAATGGGAGCATTTTCTGTAATTTCTGATGCGTGGCCTCTATCACGAGTCTGCGTGGGTGACGTTAGGATTTTTGCCAGTAAAGAATGTCATAAAAACAGTCGCGTTGTAGATATAGTCTCTAAACCGACAAAAATCCCTTCGTACAAACGTTTTGGGTGTCACAAGTAACAAACTCCTTAAAAATTGTTAACCGAGCATTCAAACCTCGGGTCGTCTTCTTAAGGAACTGCGAGGAAGTATGTTCTTATTATTGGTTATAAAGGTTGTAATCGGGGTTTAGAAGGTGAGAAGCAAGTAATTTAAATGACGAGTGAATTAAATGGCAATTAAAAATAAATAATAACGGTGAAATAACTTTTGGCAAGATAAGGGAAATTAGAAGTCCAGCTTAGTTATCTCTCTCAACAATAATGAAAGTTGTATCTTAATTCCACTTGGTCAACCTTTACCAGGGCAAAGGAAAGTTAAGGGACTAATTAAATTGACCTTTCAATCCTAATTATTTCCTAAGAAAAGGTTGGGATTATTTAAGTTCAGCTCAATTAGCAAGATAACGATTATCAGTTATGTTGAGTTTAATAACTGTTGAGTTACTGAATTCTTAACCAGGACCAAAAGGGGAAAAAGTAAAATTGCTAGAATAATAAAAATGTCCTTAGATGGGAAGCAATGATAACTTAAATCAAAGAGAACAATCATGAACTGAAAATACCTCAATTATCATAAATTCAAAGGGCAATCTGTGACATGGAATAATTCATAAATCAAATTATAATAATCAATTCAAATGTTGGAACTAAAATAAATGTAGAACTAAAATAAAAGAACATTAAAACCTGGATCCAGAGATACTCCCAAAACAAGAAGAAGTCCTAAATCCTAAGAGAGAGAGAATCTCTCTCTAAACTAAATCTAAATCATGAAAACTAGAAATTGGCGAGCTCTTTTTTGAATGGATGCATTCCCACACTTTATAATCTCTGGTCTATGCTGTCTGTACTTGGATCTGGGCCAAGAAGGGCTTCAGAATTCACTGGGGGCGTATTCTATAAATTCTGATACGTGGCCTCTGTCACGCGTCCGCGTGGGTCACGCCGTTGCGTCATTTGGAGCTTTTCCTTTCCACGCGGTCGCGTCAGTCATGCGACCGCGTCATGTGCGTTCTGCTTAAGGCGCCGGTCGCGTCAGTCGTGCGGCCGCGTCACTGCTGATTCGTGCTTGGCACGCGATCGTGTCGTCCATGCGATCGCGTGAATATCAGTTTCCTTAAAAGCTCCGTTTTGCTTTCTCCTTTCATTTTAGTATGTTTCCTTTTCCATTCTTTAAGTCATTCTACCTTAGAAAATCTGAAACTACTCAACACACTAATTACGGCATCGAATGGAAATAAAGGTAATTAAAATAATTAATTTTTAAAGCTTAGGAAACATGTTTTTCACAATATGACATAATAAGGTAGGGAAAGTAAAACCATGCAATTAATGTGAATAAGTAGGTGAAGAGTTGAATAAATCACTCTAATTAAGCACAAAAGAACTCATGAAATATGGGTTTATCAACCTCCCAACACTTAAACACTAGCATGTCCTCATGCTAAATCCAAGGTAAATAATTAAGGTTAAAGTGATGGAATGTCATGCAATGCAACCTAATTTAAATGCAACTACCTAAATGAATGATGCATCATGCAACTCTAACTTATTCACTCATATATAAGGCTTACATGTAGTCAAGTTAATTAACATTCTCAAGGAGTCATGTATATATATATATATAGCTAACCCTTAAATAATAAAGCATTTTAGCAAATAAGATGGGAAAGAAAATATTGTACAAACTTGCAAAACAATTAGTAAATATAAGCACAGATATATGTTGATGAGTTATAGAATCCTCATTGGATTTTGTGTTTACTCTCTAGTCACTCAGTGTTTATTGGGTTTATTCATTCTATTTTCTTTTTATTATTAATTTCTATAGCTTTGTTTTTCATCTAACCAATCAACAATTATAGAATATAGTCATACCAAAAAGACATGAGGTCTTAATTGAGGTTGTAATGGGGCCAAGGTAAAGGTGAGGATTTATGTATAGGGTCAAGTGAGCTAATAAGTGAATCCTTAATAGACTAAAACATACATTTTTAGTAAAACAAAATCTCTTTACCTAATTTCCCATATTTCCCACTTATTGTTACATGCTCATGTTTCACTTTTTGCTTTTTCCATTCCATGTGCATTGCGTTTATTTTGCATTGGGGAATTTCTTTTGGATCCCCTTTTATTAAATGCTGAAAAATAACTCTTTTTTTTTAATGCACATGGTAATTGAATCACTTAGATTTTTTTTCATGAACATGCTTCCCAAATTTATTTTATTTCTTTTAACTTCTCTTACCTTTTTGTTTCTATCATCCATGTTCCCAAAAGGTTTCCCACATTTAACTCTATTCATGATTTTCTATCTTAAGCTAACCAAGGATTCACTTGGGATTTTCTTTTGTTTTTCTGCTTAAGGCTAGTAATTTGGCTAAATAGAATAAAGGGGTTTTAAAAGGCTCAAGGGGGTTAACAAGGGTGATGTAAAAGGTAGGTTAATTTGGGGTGAGTGAGCTAAAATCAAATGATGGCCTCAATCATTCTCTTGGCATGTATCTATTCTATATTCTATAATTGGACATATAGATTAAAGCAAAGGAAAGAACATTAGAATAAAAAGAAATGTAACACACAGAAATGAAATTATGGTTTGAATGCAACCATACAATTTAAGCTCAAGACTCACAGGCTGTGTGTTCTCTAACTCAAGCATCATATATCATCTATATATTGTATGCAGGTTTAGTTAAAAATTCCCATTATTCTCATAAAAAAATTATTTAGGGTAGCTTTTAAAGTTTTAATATTCCTCCTTGACGAAATGTTGTCAGCTTAACTACATCATGTAATGCTATATATACAAGGTTTTATGGATCTAAATCTATTATGTTCAAGTTCCTAGCTTACTCCTTTTTTTTTATATTTGTCAATTTAAACTAAGCTATAACTAAGCTATCTTATGTAAAAAGGGTAAACTATACTAATTGATCCACTAATAAGTTAGAATTGCAAACTAAACTAAATAACTAAAATATGAACAAAAAATGCAAAATGCAGAAAATAGAGTAAAATACACAAGTAGCAATGTATAAGTACTCAGAAAATAACAATAAAAGAAAAAGAGAAAAATACAGAAAAATATCCAAAATAAAAGAAAAAGTATGTAGTAGTTCACCAAAATAAACGCCAGAGATGGCGACCTCCCCACACTTAAAATGAAGCATCGTCCCCGATGCTCAATCAAGCCGGGTGTGAAGGAGTGTCATCACTGGTAGGGATAGTAGCTGGGTCTCTGTGGCGGTGGTGGGCTGAGAGTCTGGCTGCTGTAGAGGGGGGACTGACTGGAGCGGGATCTCCGGATCTGCAGCCTCAAGCTGATGTGGGGCCTCTTGCTGTGGTGTGCGTGCTCTGTGCATGCCTGCTGATGAGTCTCTGCCTGGGAATGAGGCTCCTCCTCGTGCTCATCCTCTTCCTCTTCTGATGGCTCTGATGGTGTGTCGGGCTCGGAGGGGATGTCGGCGCCTGTCTGATCATCAGCTTCAGATGGGAATAGCGTCGCCTGCTGCGGCGCTCCAATCTCTCATACCGGCGCCTGTTACGGCGCTCCATCAGATCAAGCTGGCGGAATAGACGGTGCACGAGGCATAAACCGGCTCAGAGGCGGGTGGAGGTGCAGTGGTGGCAGCAGGGGCAGCTGTGGATGAAGAGGGTCCAGTGGACGGAGGGGCTGTCTCATCAGTAGCAGTGACAGGTGGTGGTCTGTAGCCCAAAGCAAGGAAGTTCCTGCTGTGAGGAATGATCTTCTTGCAATCTGCCGCTGGTGGTCTCTCATTGGCATCCTCCCATGGCACGTCAGCTCGACGGCCTAGCTGTGTAATCAGATACAGAAAAGGGAGGGTGCGTGGACGTGGACCTTGGCCATATAGTGCCGAATGAAACGTGGCAGATAAAGGTCCTTACCCTCCAGCACACACCAAAGGAGGGTGATCATGGTAGCCGGGATCTCCGTCTCGTGAGTACTCGGCATCACAAAATTACTCAAGATCTGATGCCATAGCCGAGCCTCATCATTCAAGTACACTCTCTTGATCCCTCTAGGCATAGTGGTGTTCTGACCCATCTCCCAAGGAACAGCAGGGTCGAGAGCTATCCGTTCCTTCACGGCGTCCCAGTCAAACTGCATCTGGCCCATGTCCTCCTCAGCTTGTGCATAACCATCTGGCTGATCGGACTTGGCTGGGAGCTGGAGAATGGTCTCTATGGCCTCCTCAGTGACCAGAATTTGCTTTCCCCTCAGGTTCACTGCATCTAGGGTAGTAAGGTAGTAGTTGCAATAGAATTCCCGGACCCAAGATGCATTGACCTCTGTCAGTGGTCTCTCCAGAAAGAACCAGCCTCGTTGCTTGATTTGCTCAGTGGTGTATTGCTGGAGGGCTTCTGAAATCTTCAAGGTACATTCCAGGTATAGATTTCTGGAGTTTGCAAAAGTCGGGTACTTCAGCTCACAGTACCGGTTTGCAAATTTTATAGGATCAGTTGAAGGGAGCAGCTGGTCAGCTTTTTCCTGCTGTGTAAAGTTCTTCTCCCGCCATGAGGAATCGTGCATTAGACCAATGATGGACTGGGAGGAATCTCCTCTCTTGCGCTTGCCAGTAGCCTTGCCTTTGCCTTTCCTCTGTGAGGCAGACATCCTGAAAAATAGAAAACTAGGAATGGATAAAAAAATAGGAAAGCAAATAGGCAATTAAACAAAGGAAACTCAAAGCAGTAAGGGAGAAAATTGAATAAGAAAAATGAGCAATTGAAAATGTGATTGAATTAATATTAAATGGAAAGAAAATAAGCAATATGCCATGGTTAGAAAGTTAGAGGAAAGTGAAAATAATCAGAAAAGAGATCAAAAGGGTTAGTATGGTTAGGATTTGAAAAAGAAATTAGTAAATTAAAATCAGTGAGTTAGTAAAGTGCGGGTTAAAGTAAGTTGCATAGAGAAAAAAACATATAACAAGGATTCATAGGTAAGAATAGAAGTACTCATAATTAAACAAGCAGTTTATGAACCAGGAAATCAAAAAGGATAAGAAAGTCTGCCATAGCATTCATGTAATGGTTTGGATAAAGCAGAGTAAAACAGATTTCAGAAATGCCAAACCAAAACATGAATGAAAACAAATTTAAAAAAAATTTGGGCAGCATTCCGGCTAAAATTGGATTCTCCTGGAAAATAAACAGCAATCATATCAGTTCATATGAATTAAAAAAAATCAAGCTGCATGTACATAGATATAAAATAAACATAAAAACTCAATGTAAACAGCAGCAACATACAAGAAAGCAGCATATGAAACATGATTATAGCAGCAACATATTTGCACATAGGATAAAACAGAAGTAAGAACAGTGCAAGTAAACAGTCCTAGATCCACTAACCACAGGCTAAGCTACCTAACAACCTAAAAATCCACTACAACATGCAAGTCTAGCTATCCTAATCATGAACATAAACGGAATAAAAATACAGAAAAGTGACGAACGGATAAAAAGGATTGCGTGTTGCGGAACCTAGTAAGCGGAAGGGGTGGCACAGGGAAGAAGGTGGCTGTGGCGGCGTCCGGCGTGGTGGTGGTGCACGGCGTCGCGGTGGCGGCTGAGGGGGGCAGTGGCGGAGAGAGGTATTAGGGTTAGTGAGAGAGGAAGAGAATAGGGGAAGGGAGGGCGGTGGTTGTTGCTGGTGAAGGGGGTGGGTGGCGGAGAGGGGGCGCGGCTGGATGGCTGGCGGTGGAGGGCGGTGGTTAAGGTTGGCAGTGGTGGAAAGGGGAGGAGAGAGGAAGAAGGAGGAGGAGAGAAAGGGAGGGGGTGGTACAGCGGTGGCGTCTGGGCAGCGGCGGCGGCGTCGGGGTGGTGGCGTGGTGGCTGGCCGGCGGCGGCTGGGGGAAGAAGAACAGAGAAGGAGAAGAGGGTTGGGGGTGAAGGGGGGCTCGCGACTGATAGGGTTCGCGGGCTGGGGGGTTATATTTTCGAATCCACGCGGCCGCGTGGGGCACGCGGTCGCGTGGTTGGGACGAAAATGGGAGTGACGCGATCGCGTGGGGTGCGCGATCGCATGAGAGGGGGGAGAAGGGTGATGCGATCGCGTGGGTCGCGCGATCGCGTCGCTGGAATTTGTGCTAAACGCACGACTCCAGCGCCGTTTTAGCGCAACTCTCTGTCTCCTTTTGGGGTGATGTGCAATCCATGCGACGCGATCGCGTCGCTCACGCAGTCGCGTGGGATTGGTATTTGTGCAAGTGACGCGGTCGCATGGGGCATGCGATCGCGTGGGCCAATTTGTGCGACACGCACAGGGGCCGCACGATTCCAGCCCAATTTTCTGTTCATTGGATCCTTACGCCGATATATATATCACGCGGCCGCGTGGGTCACGCGGTCGCGCGGGTGGTGTTTTCCGCGATATGACGCGATCGCATGAGGTATGCGGTCGCATCGTGCAACCTTTTTTTTTTAATGCATGAAAAACGCAGAATGCAATGATTAACATGAATGCTATGCATGATTCTAGGTTTAATAAATTAAAATGAAAAAGGAAAAAAAATGAAAGCAATTAACAAGAAATAAATTGAAAAGGAAGCGACCATACCATGGTGGGTTGTCTCCTACCTAGCACTTTTAGTTCAAGTCCTTAAGTTGGACATTGGAGGAGTATCCTGTTATGGTGGTTTATGTTTAAATTCGTCCAAAAATTTCCACCAGTGCTTGGAATGCCAATAGCCTCCGGGGTCCCAAACTAGGCATGTAAAGCTTCTGAGCAGCTTCAAACAGATATTCAGCCTTCCGGGATGACGAATGTCAGAATATAATCCATGATCCCAAGCTGTGTTTTTAGATCCGCCTCCGTTTTGATTCGTAAGTTTCCATTCGGGTGGGTTAAAAAGTAGAATCTCACCGTGGTGACCAAACGTTCTCCGTGATCCATGCAATTGAGCATGATACCAATCCGTGTACTTTGAAGTGAAGCGTGGAACCTTATTGAACCTTGTGCACCAGCTCTGAGTACGAGCCATTTCCCTCTTACTCTTAAAGCCGCAGAGAGCTCTAAGTTGGCCATCTGTTTCAAGCAAACCATATTCAAGTGAATAAGTAAAATTATAAGTTAAGGATTGTACCCACTTGAAGCTTGTATTAGGTGGTAATGGCCTTGGGATAGGTATTTTTGGTGGTTCTGCACGTTCCGTTTCCGTGTGCTCTTCTGTGAATTCCTCCACTTTCTTGCAAAGATCTTCAATTGTATATGTGTCCTGGTCAAAGTCTTCTGTGTCTTCCTCATCACTTGAGTCATATATTGGAGGTTGAGAGAAATCTACCTCTGCATCATCTTCATATTCACTTGCGGACGCAAGTTCATCACTAGGAGAACTAGACTTGTGACTATCATCATCAAGGAAATTTGCTTCTTGGATTATTCCGTCTGATTCTTCGTAAATGACTTGCCTTGGAGATTGTACGGTATCCTCCTTAGCATCAACTGTAGCATCTTGGACGGAGTTTTCCTCAATTCTGGATTCCCAACGAAGTTCAGCATCTCCTAGATCTTCAATCAACTCTTCTTCTTGAACAATGACAGCTTCTTCCACTTGTTCTAGTACGAATTCATTCTTTGTCTTGTCCACTGGAGTCTTTAGTATTTCTTTCATGCTACGCTCTTCATCGGGCTGTCCACATGGAGCTGTGGTTGGTCCTTGTATATTTGAGCGTCTAGTGGCCCATTGAATTAGTGCTTGCTCCAGTTGTTGAATGGTTGTTTGAAATTTAATTACTGTTTCTTTTAGGCGATCCTCTGCTTCACGGTTTGCCAGACTTGGACATGATACAAAGGAAAGTGGTGATGATTGAGAACGATTAGATTGGTATTGGGGTAAGGAAGGATCATATGATGGCGAATGGTGAAGAGAAGCTTGTGAGTGTGGTGGTTCGAGGTTATGTTGAAAGGATGGTTCATATGCACGGGGTGGGGCTTGTTGGTAGTTACAAGGTTGTCCACCATGTCTTTCAGCTGGGTATGCACGGTAGAATGGTCTTTGTCCAGGATATCTCGGAGGGTGTTGCTGCCAAAAGGGTTGATTAGATCCTCTTGGTTCCATCCATCCTTGATTGGTCTGACCTTGATGCACATTCCTGCTGTAACTTCTATTTCCTTTAACAATATTAGAACCAAACTCAAAGCGAGAGGGGTGAGAGTTCATAGTAGCAAATAAAGATAAAAAGGAAAAACAAAAATAAATAAACAAGCAAAGAAAAAATATTTACAATAACCAATAATAAGGCACACGTTAGCAGTTCCCCGGCAACGGTGCCATTTTGACGTTAGGATTTTTGCCAGTAAAGAATGTCATAAAAATAGTCGCGTTGTAGATATAGTCTCTAAACCGACAAAAATCCCTTCGTACAAACGTTTTGGGTGTCACAAGTAACAAACCCCTTAAAAATTGTTAACCGAGTATTCAAACCTCGGGTCGTCTTCTCAAGGAACTGTGAGGAAGTATGTTCTTATTATTGGTTATAAAGGTTGTAATCGGGGTTTAGAAGGTGAGAAGCAAGTAATTTAAATGACGAGTGAATTAAATGGCAATTAAAAATAAATAATAACGGTGAAATAACTTTTGGCAAGATAAGGGAAATTAGAAGTCCAACTTAGTTATCTCTCTCAACAATAATGAAAGTTGTATCTTAATTCCACTTGGTCAACCTTTACCAGGGCAAAGGAAAGTTAAGGGACTAATTAAATTGACCTTTGAATCCTAATTATTTCCTAAGAAAAGGTTGGGATTATTTAAGTTCAGCTCAATTAGCAAGATAACGATTATCAGTTATGTTGAGTTTAATAACTGTTGAGTTACTGAATTCTTAACCAGGACCAAAAGGGGAAAAAGTAAAATTGCTAGAATAATAAAAATGTCCTTAGATGGGAAGCAATGATAACTTAAATCAAAGAGAACAATCATGAACTGAAAATACCTCAATTATCATAAATTCAAATAGCAATCTGTGACGTGGAATAATTCATAAATCAAATTATAATAATCAATTCAAATGTTGGAATAAATAAATGTAGAACTAAAATAAAAGAACATTAAAACCTGGATCCAGAGATACTCCCAAAACAAGAAGAAGTCCTAAATCCTAAGAGAGAGAGAATCTCTCTCTAAACTAAATCTAAATCATGAAAACTAGAAATTGGCGAGCTCTTTTTTGAATGGATGCATTCCCACACTTTATAACCTCTGGTCTATGCTGTCTGTACTTGGATCTGGGCCAAAAAGGGCTTCAGAATTCGCTGGGGGCGTATTCTGTAAATTCTGATACGTGGCCTCTGTCACGCGTCCGCGTGGGTCACGCGGTCGCGTCATTTGGAGCTTTTCCTTTCCACGCGGTCGCGTCAGTCATGCGATCGCGTCATGTGCGTTTTGCTTAAGGCGCGCAGTCGCGTCAGTCGTGGGGCCGCGTCGCTGCTGATTCGTGCTTGGCATGCGATCGCGTCATCCATGCGATCGCGTGAATATCAGTTTCCTTCAAAGCTCCGTTTTGCTTTCTCCTTTCATTTTAGTATGTTTCCTTTTCCATTCTTTAAGTCATTCTGCCTTAGAAAATCTGAAACTACTCAACACACTAATCACGGCATCGAATGGAAATAAAGGTAATTAAAAAAATTAATTTTTAAAGCTTAGGAAACATGTTTTTCACAATATGACATAATAAGGTAGGGAAAGTAAAACCATGCAATTAATGTGAATAAGTAGGTGAAGAGTTGAATAAATCACTCTAATTAAGCACAAAAGAACTCATGAAATATGGGTTTATCAGTGGGTCACGCGGTCGCGTCATCTGGAGTTTTCCTTATCACGCGTTCGCTTCGGTCATGCGTCCGCGTCATCTGCGTTCTGCTCAAGACGCGCGTTCGCGTCATTCACGCATTCGCGTCGCGCTGGGCATGCGGCCGCATCGTTCACGCGTTCACGTCGCTGCCAGTTTCTTCAAAAAAACTCCATTTTGTGCTTTCCTTCCTTTTTTGTATGTTTCTTTTCCATCCTTTAAGTCATTCCTGCCTTAGAAGGTCTGAAACTACTCAACATATAAATCACGGCATCGAATGGTAATAAAAGGTAATTAAAATAATTATTCTTAAAGCATAGGAAACATGTTTTTCACATATCTCACATAATAAGGAAGGGAAAGTAAAACGATGCAATTAACATGAATAAGTGAGTGAAGGATTGAATAAATCACTTAAATTAGGCACAAAATATATCATAAAATATGGGTTTATCAATGATCATAGGTGAAAACATGTAATTGAGCAATCGAACCCTCACCGGTAGTGTTTGCACTCTATTCGCTCAAGTGTTTAGGGTTGATTCACTCAATTCTCCCCTATTTCATGCTTTATAAGATTTGTTTTTCTTCTAACAATCAACATATATTTCATGCATGCATACAAGTATCATGAGGTCTTTCCTTAGGTTGTAATGCGGCTAGGGTCAAGGTAAGGATGCATATTTGGTCAAGTGAGCTTGAAATTTGAATCTTTGATAAGCTTAGACTTCCCACCTAGCCTATGACATCCTATACAATTCAAAAGCTAACCTAACTACCCATTCTTCACTTTTTAACATACTCATGCATTTTCTTTTTTATTACAACTTATATGCATTGATCTTTATTGAGCTTCACTTTGCTTTGGGGCATTTTGTCCCTTTTTATTTCTTTTCTTTTTCTTTTTTTCTTTCTTTTTCCATTTTCTTCTTTTCTTTTCTTTCTTTTTGTTTTTCTCTTTTTCTTTTATTTTTCTCATTTTTTTTCTTTCTTTCAAACTATATACAAGAACATCAATGCATAAGGTCTATACATTTTATCAATACATGAGCATGTATCCAATTCCCAATAATTTCAATGAAAATACAAAACTACCCTTTTATTCCCTCAATGTCCGAAGATTCCCACACTTGAATGATACACACACTCTAGCCTAAGCTAATCAAAGATCCAAAAAGGACTTTTGTTGTTTTTCGCTTTAAGGCTTGTAATGTGCTAAATTAAGAACAAAGTGGGTTAAACGTAGGCTCAAATTTGGCTAACAAAGGAAGATAAGAGGTAAGGCTATTTGGGTAAGTGGGCTAAATAAAATGATGGCCTTAATCATATAAATGCATGAATACACAAAATAATGGACATAAAGAATCAAACAAATCAAAGATTGCAATCATAGAAAGAGAATAATGCACACAAGAAGAAAAATAAGTGGTTATAAAATGTAACCACACAATTAGGCTCAAATCTCACTTGCTTGCGTTCTTAGCTCAAAAACATGATCCACAATATATATATGATTCTAGCAAGTTTTATGAAAAATTTTCACTCAAATCAATTGAGGTGCCTTATAGATAGAAATCTTGAAGAATCTCATTATTTTGACTAAGCTTATTGTGTATATGTATGCAAAAAATAAGAAAATGAAACAAAAATCCTAAAAGCCTAAAAATGAAATGCAAAAGTGTTGGAATTAGAAATTTGTCACCCAAAATCGCCGACCGGTCGGACGACCTCCCCACACTTAAAAGTTTGCACTGTCCTCGGTGCACTCAAAGATGAGCAAGGGGGTACGGCGACTTTCCGAGTTGCCACCTTCAGCTGGCGGATCAACTGGTTGCTGCATGATCTTTGTCTCACTTTCGTTTTTGCTTGTGGTACATCAATCATGAAAAATAGAAAATGACACCATAAGATGAGAAAATACAAAATCAAGGAAGCATACATTGTTGGAATGAGGCAATAATCACTAGAATTGAGTGAGTGAATTAGTGTGACATTAATGTCAAATAAGTGTGTGAATTCTAAATTGCACGCGGTTTAGAACACACATTAGCATAAAAGCTATGTCACTAAAGAAGCATGCACTTTACTCATCTAGTATGCTTGAGATGCTTTAAGTAAGCTTGTACGGTAAAACAAGCATTAAAGAAGCATGAAGCATTCAAGCTATAAGCACATGGATGCATATGATCATGAAGCACAATGCATTAAGGAAAATGCACACCATCCAATGTCAAGAGATTTCCTAATCAAAGAATAGGGTTCAAATCACATGGTGGCCAAATCATGCAATTCAAGAAGAGTTACAAGCTCGAAGGCAATTCTCATCACTTGGTATTCTTAAAAGGTAAGCATGAAAAAACTCAAAACCAAGTAGCAAAATATAACCTCAACAATAGAATCCAACAAAGGTTATAAGCATAATGATGTTAAGATAACATTCCTTTTTAATACTTAGCAGCAATTAATGGTAAACAAGAATAACAATCTAACACTCACAATGAAAAAGAGAAAATGAATGAAAATTAAACTAACTAACTAATTAACTAACTAAAATAAATGGTTATCAATGGTGTTTGGGAGTGTTGGATGAAGGGTAGGAGAAGGGAAGAAGAAAGGAGAAGGAAAGAAATGGAAAGAGGAGAAGAAAAGAAATGTAGTGAAGGAAGGACATCCGCGCATACACACGCATGGCGCGCGTGCGCGGATGATGGTGTAATGGATGCGACGCGTACGCGTACATGGCGCATCTGCGTCGATGGATTATTTCGAGAGTGATGCGTACGCGTCATGTGCGCGTACGCGCGAGTCGGTTTGTGCCTCGGGCACAGTGCGCGCTCAACATTCGCACAACTCTCAGGTCAATGTATGGAGGAGTGAAAATTTGGTATTCACGCGTACGCGTACATGGCGCGTGTGTCTGGATAGGTGAAAATGCTTGATGCACGCGTACGCATGCAGTGCGCATACGCGGGGATGGTGCTCTATTTTTTTTTTTCAAAATTTTTCTATGTTTTTGCACCAATCCAAGCATTCCAAACCTCCAAATAGCTACCAAAACACCATAAAACCTTATTTAACATACTAAACTACCAAATTAACTCAACAAATCAATCAAAACATGAATTTAAACTAATTACCAATATGTACAAAAGAGAAAATGAAAATATTTTACCATGGTGGGGTGTCTCCCACCTAGCACTTTTGTTTATTGTCCTTAAGTTGGACTTATGGGGAGCTCCTCTCAAGGTGGCTTGTGCTTAAAGCTATCCTTGAACATCCACAAATGCTTGCATTTCCAATGAGCTTCACTCTTCAAGTTCAATTCTCCCAAGCTTTGATGGAGTTCTTAATAGACTATGGGCTCTCAAAGTTGATCCTCATGTATGCCGGGATCCCATATCTTGTTTCTACACCCATCTTTGAGTTGATTATCATTATTCTATTTGGGTGGCATAATCTTGGAGTTCTTATTTAAGCAACCAAACAACATCCTAGACCCAAGCAATCTAGTTCTACATCAACCATTGCAATAAAGCTTTGAACGTGTAGCCATAATGAACCTAGAATAATGTTTCTGACCACTAGCCATCTCTCTTTTACTCTTAAAGCCACAAATATGTCTAAGTTGACCATCCGTCTCAAGCAAACCATATTCAAGGGGAATAATAAAGCTTAAGTATAAGGAATTTACCCACTTGAATAAAAGAATGGATGGTAATGGCTTGGGGAGAGGTACTTCCAATGTCCTTGCAAGTTCTACTCCCTTGTGTTCTTCTTTGACTACCTCTACCTCTTCACAAACTTCTTCACTTTCAATCCTTTGTTCATCAACTTCATCTAACTCTTCTCCATCACTCAAATCATAAATGGGAGGTTGAGAGAAATCTACCTCCACATCGCTTTCTATCTCATTAGGAGAAGGTTCTTCAAATTCAAAGGATTCATCACCAAGAAGGTTGGATGCATGATCTTCATCACCACGGGAATTCAATTCTTGCTTTATTCCTTCCAAGTCTTCATTCAAAAATTGTTTTGGAGGTTGTGCACTCTCCTCCTCAATATCAAATTCACTCTTCTTGGAGATTTTCTCTTCAACTCTAGGTTCCCAAGGAGGTTCCATATCTCCTAAGTCTTCAACCACTTCTTCCTCTTCTTCAATGATCATAGGCTCCTCGAATTATTCTAAAACAAAGTGGCATTCCTCATTCTCCATCGGAGTTTCCAATCTCTCCTTCATGCTATGCTTTTCAATTGATTCTCCACATGTGACCATGGGAGTGCTTTGAGTGCTCAAATATTGGGAGGTTAAAATGCTTACTACCTTGGTCAAGGTAGCCATAAATTCTAGTGTCTCCCTTTGCATTTCTCCTTGCTCTTGAAGTATAAGGTTAAGGATTTCATTCATCGAGGATTGGAGTGGATATGAGGGTTCGTTGTCTTGGAGAAAGGGTTCATAATAGGAAGGTGGTTTTTCTTGGTAAAGTGGTGGTGTATATTGAGGTGGTTCTTGGGAGTATTGATATTGGCATGGTGGTTCCATGTATGGCTCATATGGTTGAGAAGGTGGTTGGTATGGTAGATATGGATCAATGTCATATCGAGGTGCTTGCTGAAAATAGGCTTATGAGTATGGTTGAGGTTCATGTTGAGGATATGACTCATAGGCATATGGTGGTGGTTCTTGAAAGTCACAAGGAGATTCACCATAGCCATTGGATTGATATGCATCATAGAATGGCTATTCTTCATAGTGCATGGTGGAGGTTGTTGCCAAGAGGATTGATCATTTGCATATGGCTCCTCCCACCTTTGATTATCCCATCCTTCATACACATTCTCATTATAGTCCTCATTTCCTACAACATAGTGAGAACCAAACTCATAGCCAAGGTGAGAATTCATAATAGCAAGAGAAAATAAGAAACAAAAGCTAATAGGAAGTAATGAAACAAAGTCCTAAAATTAGCAAAAACTAACAAGTAATCCAAAAATCAAGCTATTCACAATATTCACATATATACAATAACCAATAACATAACACCATTGCAACTCCCCGGCAACGGTGCCATTTTGATGATTGGACTTTTGTGTGGTTTAGAAATTCACAAATGAATTCTTGTTGCAAGTATAGTTCCTAAACCAACAATAATCCTTTCATACAAAAGATTGTTTGTCACAAGTACAAACCCCTAAATTTATAAACCGAAGTATTGAACCTCGGGTCGTTCTCCCTAGGAGTTGCAATAAAGTGTTCTTGTTATTGGTTGAGTTGTATATTTTGGGTTTTGGATAAGAAAAATGAAAAGTAAATGGAAATGAAATTCAAATAACAAAAGGTCTTGGCATGGTTTGGTGGTCAAGGATCTCTATTCTAATCACTAACCACAACATGAGAATTGGCAAGGATCAACCCCATTAAGTCATCCTCTAACTAATAAAGGAAAGTCAAATGAGCTATGTCAATCCAAGACCATAAGTCCTAGTTCTCCACCAAATCAATTAGTGAAATTTAGAGTTAATGACTCCTAACTGTCAATCACTTGGACATTAGTAACTCAAGAGTTCCTAAGTTACCTTCCCAAGCCAAGAGTATAAAATTCTACTCTAAAATCTAACCAAGCATTTTATCAAACACTTGGAAGGCACAAAAGGAAAGCATAGTAATATGGCAAGGAAATTAAATCTACACTACTCAATTGCAAGGAATTAAACAACAACAAATCGAATCAACAATAAAGGAACATGAATCATAAATTGCATTAAAGGAAAATGGAAGAACAAAAGAGCATCAACATAAAAGTAAAGAATTACATGAATTAAATGCTAAACTAGAGAGAGGAAGGGTAGAAGAAGAAGAAATTGCAAAGGAAAAGTATATCAAAGTATGAAATTAACCAAGATCTAAGAATTCCTAATCTAGATCTAACCTACTCCTAATCCTAGAGAGAAGTGAGAGCTTCTCTCTCTAGAAACTAACTAAAGCATGATAAAACTAAAATAAAACTAAACTAATGACTAGGTGTCTCATCCGCCTTCAATCCTTGGGTCAAATAGCATCAGAAAATGAGTTGGATTGGGCCCACAAGGCTTTAGAATTCGCTGGCCATGTATTGCTTTAAGTGGATCATATGGCAGCAACAACGCGTGCACATACAGTGCGCGTACGCATCACCATACATGTAGAAACTATGGCAAATCTTATATTGTTTCGAAGCCCCAGATGTTAGCTTTCCAACGCAACTGAAACCGCGTCATTTGGACTTCTGTAGCTCAAGTTATGGTCGATTAAGTGCAAACAGGTCGGCTTGACAGTTTTTGCGATTCTTTCATTTCTTCATGAGTTCTCTATTTTTACATGCTTTTCCTTCATTCCCTTGATCCAATCTTTGCCTCCTAAATCTAAAATCACTTAACAAACATATCAAGGCATCTAATGGAATCAAGGTGAATTAGATTTAGCTATTTTAAGACCTAAAATATATTTTCACCTTTAAGCACAATTAAAGGAGAAGTTATAAAACCATGCTATTCCATTGGATAAATGTGGTTAAAAGGTAATAAAGTCCCCTAAATCAAGTATAAGATAAACCCTACAAATGGGGTTTATCACTTAGCAAGGAAGATATCCAATAGTCTTGACATTGTAGGCTCCACTTCCTTTGGTTCCTTTTGATGACTTCCATCTTTTGACAACTTTCTTCAATTTCCTCTTGTTTGCTAACTTCTTCCAACTCTTTCTCATTAATCAAAATGTGTATTGGAGGGTGTGTACATTCCTCCTCAACATCGGTTTAACATTCAATGAAAGAAGCTTCAACAAGGTAACCATTGATGTAGAATTGTCTTTAATGATGGAGCTTCCTTCTTGTTCAACCTCCCCTAGGTCTTCAACTATTCCTTCATCTTCAAGGGTCTCTACTACCTCCACCTTTTGGGCCTCCTCTTGCTTTTCTTGAAGTATGGATGCATGAATCCGATCCATTAAGTCCCTAAGACGATCCCTTCTCTCTTGTTCCATGTCAATCACATAACTGGGATCATGTTGCTCTTGGATTGATGAATATGGATGTTCTTCCATGGAGGATGGGATGGTATGGAGAGATTATTATGTGGTTGAAAAGGAGGTTCATCAAAGCTTGGAGGTGGAAGGTGTTTTGGTTGTTGGTAGAAGATAGAGGTATACGGGATTTAAGCTCTTAGAAGGCGGAGGTGAAACTAGTGAGTGCGGTTTGGAGCTCTTTTGCTCTGAGAAATGATACCAAGTGTATCATCCATGGGTAGTGATGTTGAAGTGGTGATGGTTCCATGGGTGCTAGTTCATAATGGTTGTAAGTGTGTGCATATGGAGGATATGGATTAGGATTATATGGAGGTGATTGATGGAATAGGATGTAGATTGGGACTATGGTGGTTGGAATGATGGTGTTTGAGGACTATGTTGAGAGTATGGTGCATAGAATGATGGTGGTTGAGTGGCATAATCATGATAAGAACCATCATATCCATTGGAATGATATGCATTATAGGAGGGGTTGCAATCATAGTAGCTTGGTTGAGGTGGTTGCCATGATGATTGTTCATATGGATGTGGCTCCCTTCTCAAGAATTCATCTCTCCCATAATGTGAGCCATCATTCAAGTTTCCATTACCTACAACATAGTTACAAACACATCCAAAACTACAAGGATGAGAATTCATATGAAAAGAGGAAATCAAAATAAAAATCTCAAAGACACAAAGAAAGAGTAAACTCCTAATTACTAGCAAAACCAAGAAATAACCAAAAAGCAAGATGTTCACAATATTAACATATTCATAATAGACAATAACATAACAACATTGTAATTCCCCGCAATGGCGCCATTTTGATGAGAAAATTTTTTTGTATGGTTTAGAATTTCACAAATAAATTCTCGTTGCAAGTATAGTTCTAAACTAACAAACAATCCTCAATCAAAAATTTGTTTGTCACAAGTGCAAACCCCAATAAAAATAACCGAAGTATTTAAACCTCGGGTCGTCTCCCTAGGAATTACAATGAAGTGTTTTGTTATTGGCTATGACGGAATGTTTTGGGATTTTTGTAATAAGAGACAAGGAATGTAAATAATAAGAGAAATAAGCTAATAACTAAGAAAGCTCTTGGCAAGAAATGAGAATTAGAAGTCCTATCCTCATTATCATCATCAATTGTGATAAGAATTGTCTATTACTCCACTTAGTTAACCTCTAACTATGAAGGAAAGTCAAGTGGATATAATCAACTTGAGTCCACAAGTCCTAGTCAAATCATAGTGAAAGACTAGCTTTTGTGAAATTCAAGTCAACTAGCAACTTCCAATTATCAATCAACAAAGAGTTTGATAACTCAAGAGTCTCCAATTACTCAACCCAAGCCAAGAGGAGAAAAATCTACACTAAACGCAACCAAGCATTTTATCAAACAGTTGGAAGGCATAAAAGAAAAGCATAGTAAAATGACAAGGAAATATAAAATCTATCACTACCAAATGCATAGAAATAACAAGAAAAAAGTGATAAACCACTATTTTATGGTTTATCTTGTGCTCAATTGAGTGGTTTTTATCAATTCTTAGGACACTTACTCATACAATTTGCATGGTTTTACATTTTCCTTCCTAATTTGTGCTATGATTGAAACATGCTTCTTTGGCCTTAAATTTGCTATGTTTAATCCTCTTTATTACCATTCGATGCCTTGATATGTGTGTTAAGTAATTTCAGGCTTTATAGACAGGAATGGCTTAGAGATGGAAAGAGCATGCAAAAGTGGAAGGAATACAAGAAACTAAAGGAATGCTAAGCTGTCTAGCCTGACCTCTTCGTACTTAACTGACCATAACTTGAGCTACAAGGTCCAAATGAGGCGGTTCCAGTTGCATTGGAAAGCTAACATCTGGGGCTTTGAAATATATATAATTTTTCATAGTTTTCCTTGAAATATGTGACGTGCACGTGCCACATCTGCAAAATTTCAGCGTATTTGAATTGCCCCAGCGATTTCTGGGCTGTTTCTGACCCAGTTTTCGGCCCCAGAAAACGCATATTAGAGGCTATAAAATGGGGGAATCTATTCATTCATGGAGGGAACTTTCATACACATATTTTAGGTTTTTAGATGTAGTTTCTAGAGAGGGAGGCTCTTCCCTCTCTCTAGGATTTAGGATTCCTAGTTTTATGCTATTGAGTTGGATATTACAAAGAGTTTCTACCTCCGTTGAAGTCATTATTATTCTAGTTTGTTTCTTTTCCCTTAATCTTTCATATCCTTAATCTTTGTTCAGAATTACAATTGGATTGTTTTTGGAATTTATTAATGCGAGAAGTATTTTCCATTTAAATTTTATTATTTGTTTAATTGCTTCCAATTGATTTTAATTACTATGTTCCCTTTTACTTCTCTTATAAGACAATGAAGATGGTATTCATGTTGCAGAGTAGACTCCCAACTTGACTTGAGAGTTGATTAAAGGAGACCCTTGAGTTGGAATGCTCAAGTGATTAGTTAAATAGAAATTGTTGGCTAATTCTATTTACTAACGCTAATCCTTCCCAAGGAGAAGATTAGGATTTGCGAATAAGAGTTAGCTCAATCACTTGACTTTCCTTTATTTAGTATGGGTTAACTAAGTGAAATAACAACCTTTGATCTACACTTGAGAAAATCCAACAAGGATAGAACTTCCAATTATCATTCTCCTAGTTAAGGCTTTTATTTTAATTACATAAAACCTCTGTTAATTTTTATTGCTTTAATTTATAATTATTTATTTTCCCATTCTTCATTCCAAATTTCTCAAAAAATTCATAACCAATAATAACTACACCTCCCTGCAATTCCTTGAGGGACGACCGAGTTTAAATACTTCGGTTATAATTTTTATGAGTTTGCTTTATGACAACAAGGTTTACGAAAGGATTCTTTGTTGGTTTAGAAACATACTTTCAACGGATTATTTATAATTTTTTACTGACAGAAATCCGTTCGTCAATGGCCCGTGCCGGGAGTTGCAAACGTGTGCCTTATTATTGGTTATTGTAATATTTTCTTTTTGCTTTTATTAGTTTTTGTAGTTTTAGGACTTGGTTGCTTATTTTTATTAGTTTTTGTTTTTTACTACTTTGAACTCTCACCCTTTGGCTATGAGTTTGGTTGCAATTATGTTGCAGAAGAGGAGATTACAATGAGAACACGCATCAAGGTTGGAAAATCAAAATGGGAGGAGCCACAAGGATTTGATCAACCCTTTCGACAACAACCCTCCAATACGCTATAACCACAATCATTCTATGATGCATACAAGACATAGTTGTGGTGGACCTCTTCTGACAACCAACCTCCACAAAATTACTATGGTCAAGGAGCCATTCAGGGTGCGTCACGAAGATGATGAATATGGTGGACCCCTTGTAGTTACCAACAAGCCCCCATATGCTTATGAAACCACCTCCTTACCATAACTTTGAACCACCATACTCCAGCCCCCTACTACCAAGTACCTCCATATGACGCTAACCCTTATGAACCCAATCAACCACGATATGAACCATATGAGCCATACATAGAGCCACCCCACTTCCAACCCAATTACTCCCCAAGAACCACCACCTCCATATAACCAATATCCCACACTACACTCAAGAGCCTTATGATCCTTCTATGATACCAAGCGGAACAAGAATCCGGATCATCTCAAGAAAATAGTGGACAGTTTCATGTAGCCCTTCAGCATGACCAATGATAAGCCGAATAGCACCCAAGCTCCCATGGCTAAAGAATCTCAACTTGAGAACAAGGAATGAAGTGTGTTGTACAACAAGTAGAAAAGATGGAGTGTTGAACCATCACTACCCTCCATGGAAGAGCACCCATATCCATCAAGCCAAGAACAACATGATCCCAATGATGCTACTGACCCGGAGCAAGAGAAAGGGATCATCTTAGGGCCGAAATGGATCTCATACTTCACAAGAAGCTGGAGGAGGCCCTAAAGGGAGTGTTTGAAGACTTGGGAGATGCGGAACCTCCATGGGAAAGTCCAGTCATAGAGCCTCCTTCCAAGGTTTTGATGTTGATGTTGAGGAGGGTGTACAACCTCCGAGGTATATCATGGTTGAAGATTTTGCAGAGGTTGATCAAGAGATGGAGATTAAAGAAGAAAAAGCACAACCTCCCATGCCATGGTAAGTAATGAAGAAGAGATGAATTGGAAGAAAGCTACCAAGAGGAAGAGGTTGAAATTAAAGCGATTTGCAAAGAGGTGGAAGTTATCAAGGAAGAGCACAAGGGAGTGGAGCTTGAA
>NC_092050.1:53697768-53804070 GCF_003086295.3 Arachis hypogaea
CACTTTTCTTTTTTTTTTTTCTTTCTTTCATTTTTTTTTTTGGATGGACATAATAGAAAAGAAACAGAAATCTTTCCCCTTGGGGCAACAGACAGGTCCTTCTGCACGCTTGGGAAAAAGATCAGTTAGAGCAGCCCGTCCTTGCACTCTTAGCATGCACCGGGATGGTGCAATTTTAAGGTGGGGAGTCGATACGCTTCCTTGGGTTGTTTTTCTCCTCAACACCAATGTTTTATTTTCTTTTCTTATATTCATTGGTGCATTTGCATGTTTGATTATATGATTGGTTTGATTTTGTGCATATTTTACCACTACTTGGTTTGAAGTATAATTTATTTTTCAAGAAACTTTTATGGCATTTCACTATTTAAATTAAACTTTTTGTTAACTTGTTTCAAGATTGTAATTTGGAACATAAATTATAGCTAAGACACACAAACCCGTGAGATTTGAGCTTAATTACATGGTTACATTATTTAAACATAATATTTTATTCTTGTGTGTTTTCTTCTCTATAATTGTGATCTATAGTTTGTTCCTACTCTATATGTCCAATGTTTAGTGATATTTATATGCATGCATATGATTGAGGCCATCATTTGTTATTAACTCACTTATCCCAAATAGCCGACCCTTTCAATACCTTTGTTAGCCACCTTGAGCCTTTTAATCCCCATTTGTTCTGTATTTTACCTCATCACTAGCCTTAAGCAGAAAAGCAAGTAATCACCCCAATTGAATCTTTGGTTAGTTTAGATTAGGATTGTGTGTCAATTAAGTGTGAGGAACTGTGGAAACCTGGGTTGATTGAAGTGTATAGTGTTACTTGATAAAATATTAGGAATTTAGGTACCTATCATGGAGACCAGAAAATTAAAATCATGTGCATTGATGATATGTTTACTTTTATACCTATAAAAAAACCCAAAAATATTCAATTAAATAAATAAATAAGGGGACAAAATTACCCAATGTAAGCTAATGAAAGATCAATGCATATATGATAAAATTAAAAAAAAAATTTGGTACATGAATATGTGATACAAAAGTGGGAATTTTGGGTTGCTAGGCATAAATTTAGAAATACATAGAGAGTGTGTGTGTTAGGTGAGAACTTAGGTTAATCAAGGATTCATATTATAGCTCACTTGGCCATACATATATCCTCACCCTTACCTTAGCCCCATTACAACCTGAAAAGACCTCATGATGTTTGCATTGGTATACTAAATATTTGTTGATTGGTTAGATGAAGAACAAAGTTTAAAAAGCCTGATTAGAAAAGAGTAGAGTGATTAACCTTAGACACTTGAGAGATTAGAGTGCATATACACTACCAGTGAAGGTTCAATGCTTGATTCTATGTTCCCTGCTTTCATAAGCTACCTTCTTACAAGTTTACTTGTCTTTTATTGTATGATTTGAATTAGTGAAGTCTGATTTATGTTTGTCTTGGATAACTTGTTTATTTTTAACCAAGTGGACAAAAGCATCTGAACATATAGTTGCATTCATATACATAGGTTGCATTGCATTGCATGAGTCCTACTTCCCCCTATTCATTCTTTTTGTCTCCTAGAGCTTAGCATGACGACATGCTAATGTTTAAGTGTGGGGATTTTGATAAACCACTATTTTATGGTTTATCTTGTGCTGATTTCAGTGGCTTTTATCAAGTCTTTACACACTTATTCATATGATTTTCATGATTTCACAATTCATTCCTAGTTTTGTTATATGATTGAAAACTTGCTACCTAAACCTTTACTTTGTGTATTTTAATTCTCCTTTATACCATTCGATGCCGTGATCCGTGTGTTATGTGTTTCAGGCTTTAAAGGGCAGGAATGGCTTCGAGGATGGAGAGGATGCTTGCAAAAAATGGAAGGAACACAAGAAACTAAAGAGATAACCGTGAGCGTTGACGGGCACGCATAACTCACGCGTGCGCGCGATTTGGAGAAATTTACAGCGACGTGTGTGCATACCTGACGCGTACGCGTGGATTGGAGTTTGCACGGAGACAAGTGCGCGTGCCTGACGCGTACACGTGACACGCGAAGATGACCAGCGACGCGTACGCGTGATATGCGTGATCTGCAGAAGTTGCAGAAAATGCTGGGGGCAATTTCTGGGCTGTTTTTGACCCAGTTCTCAGCCCAGAAAACACAGATTAGAGGCTACAAAGTGGAGGAATGAGGAGACACTTCTCATTATTCAGCAATTCACAAGAATTTTAGGTTTTAGATGTAGTTTCTAGAGAGAGAGGCTCTCTCCTCTCTCTAGGTTTTAGGATTTCTCTTAGTTTTAGGTTTATTTATTCTCAATTCCAAGTTCAATGTTCCTTTAATTTAATTTCTCTTCTACTTTTATTTGTTCTAGCTTTCCAGTTTATTATTTCCCTTATTGATTACTTTATGTTGCAATTTGGTTTATGAATGCTCATGTTCAATTTGATTTTCTATTTAATGCAATTTGAGGTATTTCATATTTATAATTTCAATTTAGCATTTTACATTCTTGGCTTGAATTGATTAATTGGAGACGCTTGAGTTATCAAACTCCTTTGTTGATAGATAACTGAGAGTTGCTAATTGACTTGAATCCCACTAACTCTAGTCTTTCCTTGGGAGCTGGCTAAGACTTGAGGATTCATATTGATTCATCCACTTGACCTTCCTTCATAGTTAGAGGATAACCAAGTGGAAGCAATGAACAATTCTCATCACAATTGATAAGGATAACTAGGATAGGACGTCCAATTTTTATATACCTTGCCAAGAGTTTTCTTAGTTATTAATTTAATTTCTTGCAATTTACTTTTCTTGTTCCTTATCCAAAAACCCAAAAAGATACAATCTCATAACCAATAATAACTACACCTCCCTGCAATTCCTTGAGAGACGACCCGAGGTTTAAATACTTTGGTTTATTTTTATCGGATTTGCTTTAGTGACAAACAAGTTTTTGTATGAAAGGATTCCTTGTTGGTTTAGAAACTATACCTTCAACGAGAATTTATTTGCAAAATTCTTTACCGACAGAAAATCCATTTGTCAACCAGCAAGTGCACTGGGTCGTCCAAGTAAAACCTGAGCGAGTCAGGGTCGATCCCACTAGGATTGTGGCTTGAAGCAAGCTATGATTGTCTTGCAGGTCTTAGTCAAGCGAAATTAGAAGGTGTTATATAAATTAGCTATTAAGAAGTTAGCTATTAGGAATTATATGCTGGGAATTGAAATACTTATAGGATTAGATTGAGAGTTGGAGTTGCTTTGTCTTTCTGAAGTAACTCTGGTACTACTGTCTTCCTTGCTTATGAATGATCATCTTCTATGGCAGTATATAAGTGATCAAAGCCATGCCAATGGTCCTTGATCTCCTCTGCTACAGAATGAACGCCATTTCCCGTGGTCATTCAATATGACGGAGGGTGAAGCTCTTAGCAAATCGTTCTCTTGGCGATCCTTCTCAAAGCGCCACAGACAAGGTCGAATCTTCCAGATCAGAGAACGCTGTTTCTATGGATTCTAGCCTATACCACGGAGACCCTATTGTCCCTGGAGATCAGCTAAACTCGTGTCTCGAGAAGTCCCCAATGAAATCGTGGATTAATAATCTGAGAGATGTATAAATATAGCTGTTGGTTCGTGGCACGCCAATTCTCAACCACTTACTGGGCGTGCCACTTGGTGTCAAAGGCGTGGCACGCCAGCCTCATCACTCAAATAAGAAGAAGACTGGGCGTGCCACTTGAGTTCTGGGCATGGCACGCCAACCAAGGAACCAAGCACACACAAGGGGCGTGGCACGGCAGACCCTGGGCGCGCCACGCTAGTTCAACTTTCGAGAGAAGAAAATGGTGCACACACAATTGCCGTGGGACGCCAGACCCTGGGCATGCCATGCCAGTTCAACATTCCAGAGAGGAGAAGAAGAAGAAAAAGTCCTGGGCGTGCCACTTGGGGTCGAAGGTGTGGCACGCCAGGCAAACCAAGGTTTAAAAAGACCCTAGGCGTGCCACTTGGGTTCGAAGGCGTAGCACACTAGGGATCTTGATGAATGGAGCATGCCACTTGAGGAGCTGGGCGTGGCGCGCCAAGCCAAATTTAGTGGCTAGGCGTGGAACGCCACTCAAGCGCCAGCCACATGGCAAGCCTGGAGAAGTCACGCTATTGGAGTTTTTGTTTCCATCCAGCTGTGATTTTATTTTCTCTTTTTTATTTTCTTAATTCTAGTGCTAGTAGTAGTATAAATAACCCCTGAAAGTACTGAGAAAGGGTTGTTGAGTAGTAGTTTTCGTTGGAAGTATAGTTAGATTTACTTTTTACATCATCTCTTCCATCTCTTGTACTATTTTCTCATTGGGAGAGGGAGCTCTGTTGTACTTGATGGATTAGTGATAGTGAATTTCTTCTTCTCTTCATCTTCTCTTTGATTTGCTAGAAGGAATTTTGTTTTAATGCTAGTGTTCAATCATCTTGGAAAAGAGGTTGATGCAAAATGGGTTTCATGGGAACCTTGGAAAAGGAAACATGAAACCATGCTTGAAATCCCTTCTCACAATTGAGTAGATTTGGGTTTTGGTGATTGGATATGTTGACATATAATCCATCCACTATTTGGATCTATGAGAATGTGTGGTATAATCAGGGACCAAGCATATCTCTCTTCATGAGCAATTAGATCAAGGAATTCACTGATTATCAAGATTTGAGAGATTGAATCACCAAGGGATTGGGGTTCAATCAATCATGACTGAAGATGAGATGAGCTGGATTTAATCCAAAGAGAACAACATCTCCTAATCCTAATGAATTCCCCCTATTCTTACTTTCCATATTCTTTACAGCTTTCTTTACATTCTGTTATTCCCCATTCCCATTTACAATTCAGTCATTTATGTTTCTGCACTTTACATTCTTGCCATTTACTTTTTTGCACTTTACTGCTTCTCTTTACTTTTGAGTCATTTACAATTCTGCTCATTTAAATTCCTACAATCACAATCTATATTGGTTAGCTTGACTAATTCACCCATTGATTAAAATTGCTCAAATCTACCAATCTCTGTGGATTCGACCCCACTCCTAGTAGGTTATTACTTGACGATATTTTTGGTGCGCTTGCCAAAAGAACGGATTTATTATTTTATATGGGGAGTGAATTCTGGTCATCATGGCTAGGAAAGGTCTTCCAAGGATAACACAGTCATCCTCATTCTTTTCTATGTCCAAGACTATGAAGTTTGCAGGGATGTAGTGGTTTTCAACTTTAACCAACACATCCTCTACTAAGCCATATCGCTTCTTCATGGTCTTGTCTGCCATCACTAAAGAGATGTTTGAAGATTTCACCTCAATGATGCCCAGTTTCTCCATTACTGAGAGTGGCATGAGGTTAATGCTTGAACCTAGGTCACATAGAGCCTTTTCAAAGGTCATAATGCCTATGGTGTAAGGAATCAGAAAGCGTCCAGGGTCTGGAAGCTTCTGAGGTAGCTCTTGCTGAACCAAAGCATGGAGTTCTTTGGTAAGCAGCGGAGGTTCTTCCTCTAGAGGCTTTGTACCAAATATTTTGGTGTTCAGCTTCATAAGAGCTCCTAGGTATTGAGCAAGTTGCTCTTCCCTAGTCTCTTCATCCTCACTTGAGGATGAGTAGTCATCAGAACTTATGCACTACAGAAGTGCATTCAAAGGAACCTCAATAGTCTTTAGGGTTTCCTTTGGTTCTAGGCTAGAGGGTTCTTGAGTAGGATTCAGGCACTTAGAGGGTGTGCTTTGACTGGCTTTCAATGCCAGCTCTGCCAGCTTATTGGGTGTTAAACACCCTTGCTGACCACCCTGACTGGCATTAAATGCTAGTCCCTCTAGCATTCTGGACGTTGAACGCCCAGCAGGGATGCCCTTGCTAGCGTTCAATGCCAGCTTGCCTGGGCTGGTGGGCGTTGAACACCCAGTGAAGGCTTCTTCATTGGTGTTTAATGCCTTCCCATTCTCCTCCAATTTGGCCTCAACCTCCATGGTTATGGCCTTGCACTCTTCTCTAGGATTAACCTCAGAGTGTCAGGAGGGATCTCAGGCATCCTCTTGCTCAGTTGACCAACTTGTACCTCCAAATTTCTAATGGAGGACCTTGTTTCATTATGAAATTGTGGGTGGTCTTAGTGGGACTGGAGACTAGAATGGCTCTGCTTAGAGGTTTTCATATTCCCTTGAGAAGATGGGAATGGTGGTCTATTGTTGAACCTATTCTAGTTCTTACCACCTTGATTGAAACTTTCCTGAGGTTTCTGTTGATCCTTCTATGAGAGGTTAGGATGATTCCTCCATGAAGAGTTGTAAGTATTTCCATAGGGTTTTCCCATGTAATTCGCCTCCTCCATAGTGGGTTGATCAGGATCATAGGCTTCTTCTTTAGTAGAAGCTTCCTGAGCACTGCCAGCTGCAGTTTGCATCCCAGTGAGATGTTGAGAGATCATGTTGACCTGTTGGATCAAAATTTTATTCTAAGCCAGGATGGCATTCAGAGTCTCAACTTCATGAACTTCTTTCTTCTGAGAGATCACATGGTTTACAAGATTCCTCTAAGAGGTGTACATGAATTGGTTGTTTGCAACCATCTCAATGAGCTCTCTTACTTCGGCAGGCATTTTCTTCAAATGGAGAGATCCACCTGCAGAGTGATAAACCCTAATTTTGTTATTTGTCCTATGCTTAATTTGGGGGATTTTATCACCTTTTTCCACATTTATTCACTAAAATAGCATGGTTTTGCAAATTCTCCTTAAATTGTGCTTAAGAGTGAAAACATGCTTTTTAGGCCTTAAAATTGATAAATTTAATTCACCTTAGTTCCATTCAATGCCTTGATATGTTTGTTAAGTGATTTCAAGTTTAGAAAGCAAAGATTGGGTTGTAGGAATGAAGAAAAAGCATGCAAAAATGGAGAACTCATGAAGAAAAGAAGGAATTGCTAAGCTGTCAATCCTGACCTCTTCGTACTAAAACGATCATAACTTGAGCTACAGAGGTCTAAATGAAGCAGTTTCAGTTGCGTTGGAAAGCTAACATTTAGGAATTCAAAATGATATAAAATTTCTTATAGTTTCCTTGCGTTTGGTGATGCGTACGCATCATTCCACGTGCACGTGTCGCAGGAGCAGCGTGACTCACTTAAGGCAATTCGTGGCTAGTGATTTCTGAAGCATTTTGGGCCCAATCCAACTCATTTCTGATGCTATTGAACCCAAGGATTAAAGGGGAATGAACAAGTAATCATAGTTTAGTTTTTATCATGTTTTAAGTTCGAATTCTAGAGAGAGAAGCTCTCTCTTCTCTCTAGAATTAAGTTAGATTAGATTCAAATATCTTCCTAGATCTAGGTTTTAATTCTTGTTTTCATCTACTCTTCCTTTCAATTTCTTGTTGCTACATCTTTACTCTTTTAGTTGCTTTTGTTAATTTCTTATTCTAGTCATTTTTATGTTCATGCACTTTTGTTCCCTTTGATTTTAATTAATGCAATTTATGTTTTATGTTCCTCTATTGTTTAATTGCTTTGTGACGAACGGATTTTCTGTCAGTAAAGAAATTCACAAATAAATTCTCGTTGAAAGTATAGTTTCTAAACCAATAAAGAATCCTTTCGTACAAAAACGTGTTTGTCACTAAAGCAAACCCAATAAAATTTATAACTGAAGTATTTAAACCTCGGGTCATCTCTCAAGGAATTGAAGGGAAGGTGTAGTTATTATTGGTTATGAATTTTTTGAGAAATTTTGGAATGAGGAATGGCAAAATAAATAATTAAAATTAAAGCAATGAAAATTAACAAGAGGTTTTATGTAATTAAAATAAAAAGCCTTGACTGGGAGAATGATTAATTGGAAGTTCAATCCTTATTGGATTTTCTCAAGTGTAGTATCAAAAGGTTGTTATTTTCACTTTGTTAACCCTTACTAAATAAAGGAAAGTCAAGTGATTCAGCTAACTCTTATTCGCAAATCCTAATCCTCTCCCTTGGGAAGGATTAGCGTTAGTAAATAGAGAATTAGCCAACAACTTCCAATTTAACTAATCACTTGAGCATTCCAACTCAAGGGTCTCCTTTTAATCAACTCCCAAGTCAAGTTGGGAGTCTACTCTGTCAACATGAATACCATCTTCGTTGTCTTATAAGAGAAGCAAAAAGGGAACATGGTAATTAAAATGAATTTAAAGCAATTAAACAAATAATAAAATTTAAATGGAAAAATACTTCTTGCATTAATAAATTTTAAAAACAATCCAATTGTAACTCTCAACAAAGATTAAGGATATGAAAGAGTAAGGGAAAAAGAAAACAAACTAGAATAATAATGACTTCAACGGAGGTAGCAACTCTTTGTAATATCCAACTCAACAGCATAAAACTAGGAATCCTAAATCCTAGAGAGAGGGGAGAGCCTCTCTCTCTAGAAACTACATCTAAAAACCTAAAATTATGTATATGAAAGTTCTCTCCATGAATGAATGGATTCCCCCACTTTATAGCCTCTAATATGTGTTTTCTGGGTTGAAAACTGGGTCAGAAACAGCCCAGAAATCGCTGGGGGCGAATTCAAATATGCTGAAATTTCGCAGATGTGAAACGTGCGTGTGATGCACGCGTGCGCGTCATCTATATTCAGGGAAACTATGGCAAATTATATATCATTTCGAAGCTATGAATGTTATCTTTTCAACGCAACTGGAACCACCTTATTTTGACCTTTGTAGCTCAAGTTATGGTCAGTTAAGTATGAAGAGGTCAGGCTGGACAGCTTTACAATTCTTTCAGTTTCTTGTATTCATTCCACTTTTGCATGCTTCCTTTCCATCCTCTAAGTCATTTCCGCCCTATAAAGCCTGAAATCACTTAACACACATATCAAGGCATCGAACGGTAATAAGAGAGGATTAAACATAGCAAATTTAAGGCCAAAGAAGCATGTTTTCAATCATAGCACAAATTTAGGAAGGAAAATGTTAAACCATGCAAATTGTATGAGTAAGTGTGCAAAGAATTAATAAAATCCACTCAATTGAGCACAAGATAAACCATAAAATAGTGGTTTATAAGAGAGTTAAGAGGAATGGTAAAACTTAGCATCTCTCCACACTTAAACATTAGCATGTCCTCATGCTAAGCTCAAGAGAAGCTATAAGAGAGTGAAGAGGAATGGTAAACATATGAAATGCAACCTATCTATATGAATGAAACTAAATGCAAACCTACTTAGTTTAAAGTAAAAAAATTTTCCAAGACAAACATAAATCAGATTCCACTAATTCAAATCACACAATAAGAGACAAGTAAACTTGTAAGAAGATAGCTCATGAAAGCCGGGAACATAGAATCATGCATTGAACCCTTACAGGAAGTGTATATGCAGTCTAATCGCTCAAGTGTCTATGGTTAATCACTCCACTCTTCTCTAGTCGTGCTTTCTAAACTTTGTTCTTCATGTAACCAATCAACAAAAATTTAGTATACCCATGCAAACATCATGAGGTCTTTTCAAGGTTATAATGGGGCTAAGGTAAGGGTGAGGATATATGTATGGCCAAGTGAGCTATAATATGAATCCTTGATTAACCTAAGTTCTCACCTAACACACACACACTCTCTATGTAACTCTAAAATTGTGCCTAGCTACCCAAAATTCCCACTTTTTCTTAACATACTCATGGATCAACTTTTCTTTAGTTTTACCACATATGCATTGATCTTTTATTGAACTTAGCATTGGGGTAATTTTATCCCCTTATTTATTTATTTAATTTATTTATTTATATTCTATATTTATATATTTTTTTTTCTCTTTTTTTTCTTTCCATTTTTTTGATTAAAAATATAAAAGTAAACACAACATATTAATGCACATGGATTTTTAATTTTTCTGGTCTCACATGATGAGTAGGTACCCAAATTCTCAATATTTTATTAATGAAACACTGTACACTTTCATCAACCCAAGTTCCCACAGTTCCCCACACTTAATTGACACACAATCTCTATCTTAAGCTAACCAAAGATTCAATTGGGGTATTTAATTATTTTTCTGCTTAAGGCTAGTAATGTGATAAAATATAGAACAAATGGGGATTAAAAGGCTCAAGGTGGCTAACAAAGGTGATTGAAAGGGTAGGCTATTTGGGATAAGTGAGCTAATAACAAATGATGGCCTCAATCATATGTATGCATTTAAATACACTAAACAATGGACATATAGAATGGAACAAAGTAAAGATTACAATCATAGAGAAGAAAACACACAAGAATAAAAATTTATGGCTAAATAGCGTAACCATATAAATAAGCTCAAAATCTCACAGGTTGTTTGTTCTTAGCTCAAAAACCATGTTCCAATTTACAGTCTTCAAACAAGTTTAACACAAATTTTTCAATTTAAATTAGTGAAATATTATAAAATAGGGTCTTGAAAAGAATTTATCACTCCAACCAAGTAGTGGTAAAATATGCACAAAATCAAGCAACATGCAATCAAACATACAAATGCAACTACTAATTTAACAAAGAAATTAAACATTGGTGTTGAGAAGGAAATATCTAACTAACAGAAGTCGGTATCGACCTCCCCACACTTAATGATTGCACCGTCCTCGGTGCATGCTAAGATGTGCAAGTGGACGGGTCACTCCAACTGATGCTTTTCTCTCCAAAGAATGTGCAGAGGAACTTGTTTGTCGCCCGATTGAGAAGTTTTGCCTTTCCCTTCTTTGGTGGCCATCCTGAAAGAAGAGAAAAAAGAAGAAAAGTAACCCAGAAATAAAGATAAAAAACAAATAAAATATGGGTGGGTTAATGCCAAATAATAAGGGTCTCAATTACATGGTAGCTACAACATGCAAGTGAGAAAACAGTAGAAGCAAATGGCATATCAATAGTGCAAAAATTACAACAATGGGGAAGAGATAGTGGGTAATGAAAGACAGTGCAAGTTCATGTCAATACAAAAGGAATACAAGTATCATAAAAGGTTGGCATTGATTTAAGTAATATTGCCCAACAGTGTAAAACGAGTCACTAAGCACCAAGATAATACCAGAAAAGATACAGCAGTTGAATGAGAACATTAAGCACCAATGAAAACATAATGAATTTAGAAAAGGAAAAATAAACATGCACAAAGTTAAAATGCAATGAACAAAAAAAATATGCAAATGAATTAAGTAAAGTAGAAAGAAAGAGAATAAGAATGAGAAGTTAAAGAAAGGAAGAAGAAGTAAGTAAGAAAGAAAGAAGAAAGAAGAAGAGGGAAGGAAATTAAAAACGGGATGCGACGTGCGCGCGAAGGGCCCGCGTGAGTGTCAAAACTGCACAAACCATGTGACGCGTATGCATCGCCCACGCGTACGCGTGGGTGGTCTGAAAGTGAAAGGATGCGAGTCAGTTTGTGCCTCTAGCACAGTTCCAGTGCGAGGGCAGCACAACTCTCGGATTAATTTCACCTTTTACGTCGATTTGGGTGTCCACGCGTACGCGTCATTGACGCTTACGCATGGGTGGTAAATATCGCAGGGGACGCGTACGCGTAAAGTACGCGTACCCGTGGTGTGCTTGTGCGTAATGCACCCCTCCCGCGCGTCTTTCGCGCAACTCTCTGTTCGCTTGCGCATACACAAACGACGCGTGCGCGTCGTAGACGCTTGTGCGTCGATCCCTTTTTTTTAATGCAGAATACAGAATGCAGAATACAAATGCTGATGCAAACATTACGAATGAATACTAATAAAAATAGAAGAAAATAAAATAAAACTAAGACTGGAAAAGAACGATCATACCATGGTGGGTTGTCTCCCACCTAGCACTTTTAGTTAAAGTCCTTAAGTTAGACATTTGGTGAGTCTCTTGTTATGGTGGCTTGAGCTTGAACTCATCCAGGAATCCCCACCAATGTTCGCAACTCCAACAACCTCCGGGATCCTGATGAGGCACAGAAGTTGGTGAATTAAAAGTTATTAAAATAGTTACGTTGCAAGTATAGTTCTTAACTCACCGAAAATCTGCCTATCAATTTAGAAATATGTCACAGAGAGTTTAAATTAAAAATTACTGGGAATTTAAGTCCCAGGTCGTCTCCCAACGAGTTGCAAAAAAGTGTGCTATTTTATTAATCAGATGTTCTAAAAGGTTGAGTTAAGTAGGTGGAAAATTAAATTGAGAAAATTCAAATAATATGAAAAAAGACTTGACTGGGAGTTGATTAGTTGGAATTTCTATTATTGATGGGATGATTTCAAGATTAATTTATAATTAATGGTTGTTCTGTTTAGTTATCCTTTACTAGGTAAAGGAAAGTCAAACAAGTTGGAATGCTAGATCTGTTCACGAGTTGCAACCCACTTAGTTCAAAGGGATTGGTGTTAGTGATTAGATAACAATCCAACAGTTAACCCAATTACAAATTTTCTTTCAATCCTTCCAACTCAAGAGTTCCTTTCAATCAACTCCCCATCAAGTGAGGAAACTACTCACTCATTGTAAATAATAAATCCATAACACATGAAAGGAAATTAAAAGAAGACATGATTATTGGAATGGAAAATAAATTAAAATGGAAGAAATAATCCTTGTGTTAAATAATCATGAAAGTATTCAAATGACAAAATTGAACAAAGCAAAGAACATGGAAGAATAAAACCAAGTTAAGAGAACGAACTAGAATGACGAAGTCTTGATGAGGAAATAACTCTTCTCAATGTTCCAATGCTAAGACCAATTGAAAATTAAAATTCTAAAACCTAGAGAGCAAAACCTAGAGGAGGAGTAAAACTAGATCTAGAACTCCTAAACTGTGTAGAATAAATTTTGTCTTTTGTTTCTGCATATTCTCTGGCTCTAGTCTGCTGTTTCAGGCCGAAAACTGGGTCGAAATAAGGTCCAAAATCGCCCCCAGCGAATTCTGCAGATTATGCAGATCGCACATGTCACACGATCGCGTCATCCATGCGGACGCGTCATTCGCGCATTTACTTGCCACGCGTTTGCGTCGTCCATGCTACCGCGTCGCTTGAGCATTTCCAATCCACGCGGCCGCGTGAGCCATGCGGCCGCGTCACTGCGATTTGCTCTCCTTCGCGCGGTCGCGTGACCCATGCGACCCCGTCACTTCTCGCTAGTTATCTCCTCAAATTGTTGTGTTCCTTCCATTTTTGCTAGCTTCCTTTCCAATCTCCAACTCATTCATGCCCTATAAAGTCTGAAACACTCAACACACAGATCACGGCATCAAATGGAATAAAGGAGAATTAAAAATACATAATTAAAGTCTCTAGGAAACAATTTTCAAACATGTTATAAATTCAGGAAGGAATTATAATTTCATGCTAATTTAATGAATAAGTGGGTAAGGATCATGATAAAATCACACAATTAAACACAATATAAACCATAAAGTAGTGGTTTATCAACCTCCCCACACTTAAACATTAGCATGTCCTCATGCTTAATTGAAGGAGATAAGGAAATAAGTATGAACATGTAGAAACTAATGAAATGCAATGCAAGCCTATATATATATATAAATAAATGCAACTATATGATTCTTGCCCACTTGATCAAAAGTAAAAAAGCTCTTCAAAATAATTACAAATCAAATTCCACTAATTCTATCATTATACAATAAAACAGATAAAAGTGCAAGAAGATAGCTCATGAAAGCAGGGAACATGAAAATTCAAGCATTGAACCCTCACTGATAATGTATGTGTGCTCTAATCTCTAGTGTATAGTGTAATCACTCTATCCTTCTCTAATCATGCTTTCTAACTTTTGTTCTTCTCCTAACCAATCAACAACAGTTAATATACCAATGCAAACATCATGAGGTCTTTTCAAGGTTGTAATGGGGCTAAGGTACAGGTAGGGGTATATATTTGGTCAAGTGAGCTAATAAATTGAATCTTTAATTAACCCAAGCTTCAACCCAACCTATATATTTTTAATGTAATCTTAAAGTTCATACCTAGCTACCCAGAATTCCCTTTTTCTATCCATACTCATGTATCAACTTTATATTTGATTCTATCATATGTGCATTGATCTTTGAATTCTGAATTTAACATTGGGGTAATTTTGTCCCCTTATATATATATATATATTTGACATTAAAATAAATATAGCTTATCAATGCACATAGAATTTTAATTCTTATAGTTTCACATGAGTAGGTATCCAAATTCCCATTAAATTCTCATGACACATTCCCTTAACAACTTTTGTTCCCACAATTTCCTATACTTAACTAGCACACACAATTCTATCTTAAGCTAACCAAAGATTCAATTTGGGATATACAATTATTTTTCAGCTTAAGGTTGGTAATGTGGTAAAATATAGAACAAATTGGATTTAAAGGCTCAAAGTGGTTAACAAGGGTAATTGAAAAGGGTAGGCTTAATTTGGATAAGTGAGTTTAAACAAATAATGGCCTCAATCATGTGCAAGCATGCAAATATAATAAATATTGGACATATAAGATAAAACAAAATATAGATTACAATCATAGAGAAGTAAACACACAAGAATGAAATAATTATGGTTAAATAATGTAACCATACATAAAGGCTCAAATCTTTCACAGGTTATATGTTCTTTAGCTCAAATATCATGTTCCAAATACAACTCAAGCAAATTTATCATAAAATTTTGAAAAATTAGTGAAATTTTGTTCCAAAGATAGAGTCTTAAAAGAAACTTATTGTCTTTTCAATCAAGTAGAACATGCATGCAACTATCCTAACCTATGCAATTTATTCTATTCTATAAAAGAAAGAAAATCTAACTAAAATATCCTAATTATTGGTGCTAGGGAAAAAAAATTACCTTCGGAAATCAGGTACTGACCGACCTCCCCACACTTAAGGCTTTGCACCGTCCTCGGTGCCGTCTGTCAGGAACAAGGGTGGGCTGGTGGTAGTATCTCCACAGTCGGGACCATTATGGCTCCCTGTGCTGGTAAAAAAAGTGGAGTCCGGGGTATCCGAGTCCCTGAAGTGTCCCTTGAGTAGCTCCTTGAGGTGTTTAAATCGGCGCTCGTTACGGCGCTCTCTCATCTTTGCTTTCTGTTCTTGCCGATCCAACCTTTCGATTATCTACTGGAGCAATTCATCAGTTGTAGGTGCTTGTGGTGTTGAAGAAGGATTATCTTCAAATGGAGTAGTAGGAAGGCTTATAGTGGCTACTGGGAGTCTGAGGTATTTCCCGTTAGGGATATACTGATCATCCCGTGGAAGCACGGCTTTGGTGTCCCCAGCTCTGTAGGAGACATCGGCTGCTGAGGCAAGATCTGAGACCAAGGTGGGGAAAGGTAAGTTGCCTGCAATTTGTACGTGTCCCATAGCATGCCGGATATGTCTTGAGAGATGCAGAGGTTGGTCTGTAAGGATGCACCATAGTAGAACAGCCATGTCCGCAGTGAAGGAGGACTCATGAGTGCTCGGAAAGACGTAATGGGACGTGATCTGTGCCCAGACACGAGCCTCCAAGGTAAGTGCTGAAGCCAAGATTCCCTTAGGGCGGGTACGGTGATATCCGTAGATCCAACGGCTGCCAGGTAATGCGATAACTCCGAGAACGGAGTCCCAGTCAAATTGGTACCTCTGGCACTTAAGTGCGGCTTCTTGGAAGGCGTCCATTCCTTCTGGAATAGGGGGAAGACTCAGAGCTTGCTGAATGGCCTCTTCTGTGATGGGGACTTACTTCTGCCGGACATAAATAGACTGCAGGGTTTGCATGTAGAAGTTAGAGTAGAACTCAACTACCCAAGAAAGATTGACCTGCCTTGGCTGTCTCTGTAGGAAACCCCATTGTCTTCGTTCAATTTGCGGCTCAACAAAGGTAGCAATATTGGACAGGAGGATAAGAAGGTATTCATTGTTATAGTTTCTTTCTGCCAGGATAGGGAACATCTACTCACAGTAGCGATTGGGAAATCGCGCAGTGTCCTTTGCTGGAAAGGCTTTCTCCTTCTCATCAACCTTTATTATCCTCTTAACTTTTTTTGTTGAGGGCTTGACTGCGGTTGAAGAAGGCTCTGCCACTAATGCTCTTTTAGTTCCTCTTCTTGCTGGTGGTTTGGAAGTAGCTTTCTCTTTTCCTTTCTTGGTGGCCATCCTGAAAGAAGGGAAGAGAAAGTAAATTAAATTCAAAGAGATATATAGCAAGGAAGGAAACGGAAAAGAGGGTGATGGATGCACATTAAGATATACTGACATTATCACATGCTCGCGAGTACATGTGAAAAGCCAACAATGGAAAATAGCTAGTGCATATAAAGACAAGTGACTGCAAGGTGTTTATTGGCATGCCGGCAAAGGGCATGAGTAGCATAGACCAAGCAATACTTTGTTACAAACCATCACGTTTGTATTGACAATTAAATTCAATTAATACAATAGTAAAGGAAAGTTGTGAAAAGCAAGCATTGAATAGTATAACAACATAGAGAAGTGCATAATGCCATTTGAGCTTTTTCACAAACACATAGCATGCATGATGAATAAGGTATAGAAAATATGAAGGTGAACATGCAAGCAATCCCTTAAATAGAATAAAAATAATTGTCAAACAATTTGCAACAATCCACAAGCATATAATGAGGGATAATGACTCAAAAAAGAAAAAAAAATTTCTAACACCATGTAAAAAGGAAAAGAAAAAGAAAGAAAATATGAATAATGAAAAGAAAAAGAAAAGAAAAGAAAATACATATAAAATAAGAATTATGGAAAAAGAAAGAGGGAGGAAGAAAGTAAAACCTTGTTAATGGAGGTGAGAGAGATAGAGAGTGAAAGGTGAGATAGAAGGGGGAAGGGAGAAGGAAGAAATAAGGAGGGAAAAGGAAAATTAGGATTTGGAGGAGAGAAAGATAAGATATGTGCCAATTTTAGGTTGAGCTGTGCGGCGCATGCGACGCGGCTGCGTGGGGCACGCGTTCACGTGAATACGCTTCAAGTATGGTGACGCGATCGCGTCGGTCACGCGGTCGCATGACCCATGTTATACTTCTGGCGCGAGTGCAGCCTCGCACCAGCACAACTCTCTGTTCAAATTAATTTATTTGCCAAAATTGGGACGGCGCGATCGCGTGGGTCACGCGATCGCATGAGTGTGCGCCAGAAAATGGATGACACGGCTGCGTCGGTGACGCGGTCGCGTGATAAGGATTGTTCTTCCAGCACCAATCCAGCATCACTCTCGCACAATATTTCATTGTGCACCCTTTTACGGCGAAAACTCAAGGTACGCGGCCGCGTGGGGCACGCGGTCGCGTGGGAGGCCATGATTCCCATGCGACGCGAACGCATCAACGACGCGGTCGCGTGGGTTGATTTGTGCCATTGGCACGCCTCCAGTCACACTCCAGCGTGACTTTCTGTTCATTTTTATTTTTCTTTACTCTCCCTGTGACGCGGACGCGTCGCTGATGCGATCGCGTCGCGTAGCAAAATTTTTTTTTTTGGAAAGATAAAAACAGGTAAATGCAGATGCACGAAAGTACTAAGAAAGAGAAGAGTTATTGAATAGGAAAAACTAAAAATAAAGAAAAGAGCGATCATACCATGGTGGGTTGTCTCCCACCTAGCACTTTGCTTTAACGTCCGTAAGTTGGACGCTCCACTAGCTCAATCTTCTGCTATGTGGGGATCTTCCAAGAGAAAGATCTCAAGCTCCTTGTTTCTCTGCATCTTCTCGCCATGGTATAGCTTCAGGCATTGTCCATTAACCTTAATAAGTTCAGAGCTTGAAGGATGGCTTAGGTGATAAACTCCGTATGGTTCGACCTTCTCTACTCTGTATGGACCTTCCCATCTTGATCTCAACTTTCCTGGCATGAGCCTTAGTCAAGATTTAAATCCCCAGGTTGGAACTCTTTCTTCTTGATGTTTTGGTCATGTACAGCCTTCATCTTTTCCTTGTATATTCTGGAGTTTTCATAAGCTTCTAGGCGAAGGCTCTCCAGTTCCTGCAGTTGCAACTTCCTTTTAGCTCCGGCTTTTTCAATTCCCATGTTGCACTCCTTAACTGCCCAAAAAGCTCTGTGTTCTACTTCAACTGGGAGATGACAAGCTTTTCCATAAACCAAGCGGAAAGGACTCATCCCAATGGGTGTCTTGTATGCTGTTCTATATGCCCAGAGTGCGTCTTGTAGCCTGGTGCTCCAGTCTTATCTATGAGGCTTTACTATCTTTTGCAAGATACGCTTAATTTCTCTGTTTGACACCTCGGCTTGCCCATTAGTTTGGGGATGGTAAGCTGTTGCAACTTTATGAATTATCCCATGCTTCTTCATTAATCCTGTCAGTCTCCTGTTACAAAAATGGGTGCCTTGATCGCTCACGATTGCTGTGGTGATCTGAAGCGACATATAATATGGTTTCTCCCAAAGGAAACAACAGTGTTAGCATCATCAGTGCGGGTAGGAATTGCTTCCACCCATTTGGAAACATAATCCACAACTAACAATATATAAAAATATCCATTAGAATTTGGAAATGGACCCATGAAGTCAATGCCCCAAACATAAAAAATTTCACAGAAAAGCATAATTTGTTGAGGCATCTCATCCCTCCTGGATATATTACCAAATTTCTGGCATGGGAGACAAGATTTACAAAACTCAGCAGCGTCTCTAAAAAGAGTAGGCCACCAGAATCCACAGTCTAAGATCTTTCTAGCTGTTCTTTGAGGACCAAAATGTCCTCCACTCTCAGATGAGTGACAGGCCTTTAAAATGGACTGGAATTCTGATTGAGGCACACAACGTCTAATTACTTGATCAGCGCCACATCTCCATAGCTATGGGTTATCCCATATATAATATTTAGACTCACTTTTCAGCTTGTCTCTTTGATGCTTAGAAAAATTTGGAGGAAATGTGCGGCTAACTAAATAATTAGCAACAGGTGCATACCAAGGGACTACCTCAGATACTGCTTGCAGGTTATCAAAAGGAAAATTATCATCTATAGGAGTAGAATCATCCTTAATATGCTCAAGGCGACTCAGGTGGTCTGCTACTAAATTCTGAGTACCACTCCTATCCTTTATTTCTAAATCAAATTCTTGTAACAGCAGTATCCAACGTATGAGTCTTGGTTTGGATTCCTTTTTAGCTAATAGATACTTTAAAGCTGCATGGTCTGAATACACTACTACTCTAGTACCAAGTAAATAAGCTCGGAATTTATCCAGAGTAAAAACAATAGCAAGAAGCTCTTTCTCAGTAGTAATATAGTTGGACTAGGAAGTGTCTAAAGTCTTAGACGCATAAGCAATAACGAAAGGATCCTTACCTTCATGCTGAGCCAGTGCTGCTCCTACTGCATGGTTGGAAGCATCGCACATGATTTCAAACTGCTGGCTCCAGTCTGGTCCTCTCACAATTGGAGCTTGAGTCAGAGCAGTCTTCAGCTTATCAAACGCTTGTTTGCAATCCTCACTGAACTCGAACTCAATATCCTTCTGCAGTAATCTGGATAAGGGAAGTGCGACCTTACTAAAGTCCTTAATAAATCTCCTGTAAAAACCTGCATGGCCAAGGAACGAACGGACTTTCCTCACAGACGAGGGGTAAGGTAAACTAGAAATAACATTCACCTTTGCTAGGTCTACAGAAATGCCATTATTAGATACCACATGTCCTAATACAATCCCTTGTTTTACCATAAAGTGACATTTTTTGAAATTTAATACAAGGTTTGTATTAACACATCTATCTAATACTCTAGATAATCCATCTAAGAAAAGGCTAAAAGAATCACCATAAACGCTAAAATCGTCCATAAAAACTTCCATACAGTCCTCAATAAGATCAGAGAAAAGACTCATCATGCACCTTTGGAAAGTAGCTGGTGCATTGCACAAGCCAAAGGGCATTCTCTTATAAGCATAAGTCCCAAAAGGACATGTAAAAGTAGTCTTTTCCTGATCCTCAGGACCTATATGAATCTGGAAATAACCTGTGTAACCATCTAAAAAGCAATAATGTGATTTACCTGACAGGCGATCCAGCGTTTGATCAATGAATGGAAGTGGGTAGTGATCCTTACGGGTAGCTTGGTTGAGACGCCTGTAATCAATGCAGACTCTCCAAGCATTCTGAACTCTAGTTGCTATGAGCTCTCCATGCTCATTCTTCACTGTAGTGACTCCAGAGTTCTTGGGCACCACTTGTACTGGGCTTACCCATTCACTGTCTGAAATGGGATATATGATACCGGCTTCCAATAGTCTGATCACTTCCTTTTTGACAACTTCCAAGATGGTGGGATTCAATATTCTTTGGGGTTGACAGACAGGTCTTGCTCCCTCTTCTAAAAATATTCTGCGCTCACATACTTGAGGGTTGATGCCTACTATGTCTGCCAAGCTCCACCCAATTGCCTTCTTATGCTTCCTCAGCACATCAAGTAACTGCTCTTCTTGTTGAGAAGTAAGTTCCCTTGCAATGATAACTGGAAACCTCTGTTCATCTTCGAGATAAGTATATTTGAGATGTGGAGGGAGGGGTTTCAATTCTAACTTTTGATCATGGGCTGGCTCTGGATTATCTGGAGCTTGTGAAAATGACGAAGTGCCCTCATTGTCAGTTAAGAGGGTCCCCACACTTGGATCTTGTCCAGTGTGCCTCTCTTCTAACTCTTCCTTGTGAACTTCAGCTACACTTTCATCTATGACATCACATTGAAAGATAGAACGATCTTCTGGGGGCTTGTCAATGACTCCATTCAGATTGAAGATTACTATGCGGCCATCTATTTCAAAGGAGTATGTTCCTGAAAAAGCATCCAATTTGAATTTTGATGTCTTCAGGAATGGTCTTCCGAGTAGGATTGATGATGGCTTATCTGAATCATTATGGGGCATCTCCAAGATATAAAAATCAGTGGGAAATGTAAGCCCTTTAATGTTCACCAAAACATCTTCAGCAACTCCAGCCACTGTAATAATGCTTTTATCTGCTAACACAAAACGAGCTGCCGACCTTTTTAAGGGAGGGAGCCTCAAAATATCATATATAGACAAAGGCATTATACTGACACATGCTCCTAAATCACACATGCAATCATAAATTACTACACCACCAATAGTACAGCTAACTATACAAGGACCTGGATCACTACATTTTTCAGGTAATCCTCCCATTAAAGCAGATATAGAACTACCTAAAGGAATAGTTTCTAATTCATTAATTTTGTCTTTATGGATATATAAGTCTTTTAGAAACTTTGCATATTTAGGAACCTGCTGAATAACATCAAAAAGAGGAACAATTACCTCAACCTTTTTCAATATTTCTACCATTTTGGGGTCGGGTTCCAGCTGCTTCCTGGGCTTCTTTGCAATTTATGGAAATGGAATAGGAGTAGTGTTTTCTGTGGTGTCTGCGCCTTTTGGTGCTTCCTCCTGTGGTTGAGCTATTTCTTCTTCAGCTATGTCCTGTATGTCCTCTTCCTCTTCAACATCTTCTATTTCTACTACCTCTTCAGCTGGGGTGTGTTCTGGTGGGCTTGGTTCCTCCTGATTCCTCTCCTGCAGTGTGGTTCCAGACCTTAGGGTGATGGCATTAATGCCTCCCTTTGGATTGGGTAATGGTTGAGAGGGGATTCCAGTGGAGCTTGAAGGTTGGTTACCGGAATTTTGCATTGATCCAATCTGTGACATAAGAGCTGGCAAAGTAGAGGTGAGACCATTCAGACTAGCATTAATACTATTCATGATGTTATTTTCCATGGTCTGTTGTCTTCGCTCAAAAGATTGTAGTAGCTCTTCATTAGGAGATAAAGAAGAATGAGTAAATTGAGAGGTCTGCTGTTGATTGTTCTGTGGTCCTTGGTTTTGCCTCAGGTGAGGTGCTCTGTAAGGTTGATTCTACTGCCTGTTGTTGTTATTATTCCACCTCTGATTTCCCTGATTATCTCGGCCTCCTCTGTTATTGTTGTCCCTCCAATTCTGGTTAGAATTGTCCTGCCATCCATGGTTATTATTTCCACTTTAATTGTACCCTTGGCTGGGGCAGTCATAGAAGTTATGAGTGGATGCCACCATGTTGTCTTCTTGTTGGAGCTGCGGGCATTCATCAGTGTAATGGCTATAATCAGCACAGATTCCGCAAATTCTTTGCGGGACTAATTGTTGGTTTTGCTGTGGTGAAGGAGGTTGAACTTGCTGAGCTTGTTGTTGATTCAATTGCATCTGCTTCAGCAAGTTGGTCATCTCACATATACTCTGAGCTAGAGTAGCAGTCTCTCTGCTAGAGGATACTTTTGCAACGGCTTTTGATCGGCCTTGCTTTTGTCTGTGGTTCCTAGTAGATTCAGCTAAATCACTGATCAATTGCCAAGCCTCATCAGTGGTCTTGTACTTCTTCATAGACCCATTGCTAGCACTTTCCAATGTGGTCTTATCTTGGGGCCTCATCCCTTGTGTGATATAGCTAAGTAACACTATCTTGTCAATCATGTGGTGGGGGCATGCTTCTAGAAGATTATTGAAGCGCTCCCAGTATTCAAAGAGAGTCTCATTGTCATCCTGAACAATTGTGGAAATATCCTTCCTCAGTTTATCAGTAACTTCAGATGGAAAGAATTTCTCCAAAAACTCCTTTCTGACTGTATCCCAGTTGGATACATTTGCTAGAGGTTGAGTGTAGTACCACTCTCTTGCTTTTCCCTCGAGAGAAAACGGGAAAGCTTTCATCAAAATTGAAGTTTCATCAGTACCATCACGCCTGACAGTAGAACAGGCTGCCTGGAAATCTCTCAAGTGCTTGATAGGCTCTTGAGCAGGTAGGCCATGAAACTTGGGCATCAAATTTAGTTGTGCGGTCTTTATTTCAAAATCTGTAGCTACCGCTGGATGATGCGCTTGAAACGGTTGCATTGTAAAATCAGGGGCTCCTTCCTCCTGGATGGTAACTCTCCTAGCTGCCATGTCTTCTGCACGTAAAATAACCGAATCAGTAGAACGGGGGCTGGTTTCTTCCTCAAGTTCACTTTCAGATCCGCCCTCAGAGCGGACTAACCGACACTGTTCTCGCCTTATTCGTGAAATAGTCCTTTCAATTTCAGGATCGAATATTAGCAAGCGCGGATCAGGAAGTGAACGCGTCATTTGACGAAAGAAACATGCAGCTCATAGTAGCAAAATAAAATAAAATACAAATAAATAAATTCTAACTTATAACTTTAGCACTCTATTGCAACTCCCCGGCAACGGCGCCAAAAATTAATGAGGCACAGAAGTTGGTGAATTAAAAATTATTAAAATAGTTACGTTGCAAGTATAGTTCTTAACTCACCGAAAATCTGCCTATCAATTAAGAAATATGTCACAGAGAGTTTAAATTAAAAATTACTGGGAATTTAAGTCCCAGGTCGTCTCCCAACGAGCTGCAGAAAAGTGTGCTATTTTATTAATCAGATGTTCCAAAAAGTTGAGTTAAGTAGGTGGAAAATTAAATTGAGAAAATTCAAATAATATGAATAAAAGCCTTGACTGGGAGTTGATTAGTTGGAATCTCTATTATTGATGGGATGATTTCAAGATTAATTTATAATTAATGGTTGTTCTGTTTAGTTATCCTTTACTAGGTAAAGGAAAGTCAAACAAGTTGGAATGCTAGATCTGTTCACGAGTTGCAACCCACTTGGTTCAAAGGGATTGGTGTTAGTGATTAGATAACAATCCAACAGTTAACCCAATTACAAATTTTCTTTTAATCCTTCCAACTCAAGAGTTCCTTTCAATCAACTCCCTATCAAGTGAGGAAACTACTCACTCATTGTAAATAATAAATCCATAACACATGAAAGGGAATTAAAAGAAGACATGATTATTGGAATGGAAAATAAATTAAAATAGAAGAAATAATCCTTGTGTTAAATAATCATGAAAGTATTCAAATGACAAAATTGAACAAAGCAAAGAACATGGAAGAATAAAACCAAGTTAAGAGAACGAAATAGAATGACGAAGTCTTGATGAGGAAATAACTCTTCTCAATGTTCCAATGCTAAGACCAATTGAAAATTAAAATTCTAAAACCTAGAGAGCAAAACCTAGAGGAGGAGTGAAACTGGATCTAAAACTCCTAAACTGTGTAGAGTGAATGTTGTCTTTTGTTTCTGCATATTCTCTGGCTCTAGTCTGCTGTTCTGGGCCGAAAACTGGGTCGAAATAAGGTCCAAAATCGCCCCCAGCGAATTCTGCAGATTATGCAGATCGTACATGTCACGCGATCGCGTCATCCATGCGGACGCGTCATTCGCGCTTTTCCTTGCCACGCGTTCGCGTCGTCTATGCTACCGCGTCGCTTGAGCTTTTGCAATCCGCGCGGCCGCGTACCTGCGATTTGCTCTCCTTCGCGCGGTCGCGTGAGCCATGCAACCGCGTCACTTCTCGCTGGTTATCTCCTCAAATTCTTGTGTTCCTTCCATTTTTGCTAGCTTCCTTTCCAATCTCCAACTCATTCATGCCCTATAAAGTCTGAAACACTCAACACACAGATCACGGCATCGAATGGAATAAAGGAGAATTAAAAATACATAATTAAAGTCTCTAGGAAGTAGTTTTCAAACATGTTATAAATTCAGGAAGGAATTATAATTTCATGCTAATTTAATGAATAAGTGGGTAAGGATCATGATAAAACCACACAATTAAACACAATATAAACCATAAAATAGTGGTTTATCAGATCCCATACTAGGCACATAAAGCCTTCAAGAAAATCAAAGCAAGTGACATGGCCCCAAGAGTGTTGATTGTTGGAATGAATTCCGGGGTCCTACACCTTGCTTTTGCACCCGTCTTCTTGTTGATCATCATTTTTCCATTTGGGTGGTGAGCAATCAGAATTCTCACTAAATCGTCTAAACAACTTCCTAGACCCATTCAATTGAGCTCTACACTAACCCTTGCACTTCAATTTGGAGCATGCAACCATATCGAACCTAGGATGCTGTTGCTAACCGCTAACCATCTCCTTTTTACTCTTAAGACCACATATAGCTCTAAGTTGCCCATCCGTCTCAAGCAAAGCATATTCAAGTGGGCTACTTAAGCTTAGAGATGATAGATTTACCCACTTGAATAAAGGAATGGATGGTGATGGCTTTGGGGAGAGGTCTCCAACAACTTTGGCAAGGTAATTTCAAGCTCCACTCCCTTGTGCTCTTCCTTGATAACTTCCACCTCTTTGCAAATCGCTTCAATTTCAACCTCTTCCTCTTGGTAGCTTTCTTCCAATTCAATCTCTTCTTCATTACTTACCATGGGCATGGGAGGTTGTGCTTTTTCTTCTTTAATCTCCATCTCTTGATCAACCTCTGCAAAATCTTCAACCATGATATACCTCGGAGGTTGTACACCCTCCTCAACATCAACATCAAACACCTTGGAAGGAGGCTCTATGACTGGACTTTCCCATGGAGGTTCCGCATCTCCCAAGTCTTCAAACACTCCCTTTAGGGCCTCCTCCAGCTTCTTGTGAAGTATGAGATCCATTTCGGCCCTAAGATGATCCCTTTTCTCTTGCTCCGGGTCAGTAGCATCATTGGGATCATGTTGTTCTTGGCTTGATGGATATGGGTGCTCTTCCATGGAGGGTAGTGATGGTTCAACACTCCATCTTTTCTACTTGTTGTACAACACACTTCAATTCCTTGTTCTCAAGTTGAGATTCTTTAGCCATGGGAGCTTCGGGTGCTATTCGGCTTATCATTTGGTTCAATTGCTGAAGGGCTACATGAAACTGATCCACTATTTTCTTGAGATGATCCTTGGATTCTTGTTCCGCTTGGATATCATAAGAAGGATCATAAGGCTCTTGAAGTGGTAGATATGGATATGGTGTATATGGAGGTGGTGGTTCTTGGGAGTAATTGGGTTGGAAGTGGGGTGGCTCTATGTATGGCTCATATGGTTCATATCGTGGTTGATTGGGTTCATAAGGGTTAGCGTCATATGGAGGTACTTGGTAGTAGGGGGCTTGTGAGTATGGTGGTTCAAAGTTATGGTAAGGAGGTGGTTCATAAGCATATGGTGGGGCTTGTTGGTAACTACAAGGGGGTCCACCATATTCATCATCTTCGTACGCACCCTGGAATGGCTCTTGACCATAGTAATTTGGTGGAGGTTGGTTGTCACGAAGAGGTCCACCACAACTATTGTCTTGGTATGCATCATAGAATGATTGTTGGTTATAGCGTATTGGAGGGGGTTGTTGTCGAAAGGGTTGATCAAATCCTTGTGGCTCCTCCCATCTTTGATTGTTCCAACCTTGATGCGTGTTCTCATTGTAATCTCCTCTTCTTGCAACATAATTGCAACCAAACTCATAGCCAAAGGGGTGAGAGTTCAAAGTAGGTAATAAAAACAAAAACTAATAAAAATAAGCAACCAAGTCCTAAAACTAACAAAAACTAATAAATAAGCAAAAAGAAAATATTTACAATAACCAATAATAAGGCACACGTTTGCAACTCCCCGGCAACGGTGCCATTTTGACGAACGGATTTTCTGTCAGTAAAGAAATTCATAAATAAATTCTCGTTGAAAGTATAGTTTCTAAACCAACAAAGAATCCTTTCGTACAAAACCTTGTTTGTCACTAAAGCAAACTCAATAAAATTTATAACCGAAGTATTTAAACCTCGGGTCGTCCCTCAAGGAATTGCAGGGAGGTGTAGTTATTATTGGTTATGAATTTTTTGAGAAATTTTGGAATGAAGAATGGGAAAATAAATAATTATAAATTAAAGCAATAAAAATTAACAAGAGGTTTTATGTAATTAAAATAAAAAGCCTTAACTAGGAGAATGATTAATTGGAAGTTCTATCCTTGTTGGATTTTCTCAAGTGTAGTATCAAAAGGTTGTTATTTTCACTTAGTTAACCCTTACTAAATAAAGGAAAGTCAAGTGATTGAGCTAACTCTTATTCGCAAATCCTAATCTTCTCCCTTGGGAAGGATTAGCGTTAGTAAATAGAGAATTAGCCAACAATTTCTAATTTAACTAATCACTTGAGCATTCCAACTCAAGGGTCTCCTTTTAATCAACTCTCAAGTCAAGTTGGGAGTCTACTCTGTCAACATGAATACCATCTTCATTGTCTTATAAGAGAAGTAAAAAGGGAACATAGTAATTAAAATCAATTGGAAGCAATTAAACAAATAATAAAATTTAAATGGAAAAATACTTCTCGCATTAATAAATTCCAAAAACAATCCAATTGTAATTCTGAACAAAGATTAAGGATATGAAAGATTAAGGGAAAAGAAACAAACTAGAATAATAATGACTTCAACGGAGGTAGAAACTCTTTGTAATATCCAACTCAATAGCATAAAACTAGGAATCCTAAATCCTAGAGAGAGGGAAGAGCCTCCCTCTCTAGAAACTACATCTAAAAACCTAAAATTATGTGTATGAAAGTTCCCTCCATGAATGAATAGATTCCCCCATTTTATAGCCTCTAATATGCGTTTTCTGGGGCCGAAAACTGGGTCAGAAACAGCCCAGAAATCGCTGGGGGCAAATTCAAATACGCTGAAATTTTGCAGATGTGGCACGTGCACGTCACATATCTTCAAGGAAACTATGAAAAATTATATATCATTTCAAAGCCCCAGATGTTAGCTTTCCAATGCAACTGGAACCGCCTCATTTGGACCTTTGTAGCTCAAGTTATGGTCAGTTAAGTACGAAGAGGTCAGGCTAGACAGCTTAGCAATTCCTTTAGTTTCTTGTATTCCTTCCACTTTTGCATGCTTCCTTTCCATCCTCTAAGCCATTCCTGTCCTATAAAGCCTGAAATTACTTAACACACATATCAAGGCATCGAATGGTAATAAGAGAGGATTAAACATAGCAAATTTAAGGCCAAAGAAGCATGTTTTCAATCATAGCACAAATTTAGGAAGGAAAATGTAAAACCATGCAAATTGTATGAGTAAGTGTCCTAAGAATTGATAAAAACCACTCAATTGAGCACAAGATAAACCATAAAATAGTGGTTTATCACTTTTTTCTTGTTATTTCTATGCATTTGGTAGTGATAGATTTTATATTTCCTTGTCATTTTACTATGCTTTTCTTTTATGCCTTCCAAGTGTTTGATAAAATGCTTGGTTGCGTTTTAGTGTAGATTTTTCTCCTCTTGGCTTGGGTTGAGTAATTGGAGACTCTTGAGTTATCAAACTCTTTTGTTGATTGATAATTGGAAGTTGCTAGTTGACTTGAATTTCACAAAAGCTAGTCTTTCACTATGATTTGACTAGGACTTGTGGACTCAAGTTGATTATATCCACTTGACTTTCCTTCATAGTTAGAGGTTAACTAAGTGGAGTAATAGACAATTCTTATCACAATTGATGATGATAATGAGGATAGGACTTCTAATTCTCATTTCTTGCCAAGAGCTTTCTTAGTTATTAGCTTATTTCTCTTATTATTTACATTCCTTGTCTCTTATTACAAAAATCCCAAAACATTCCGTCATAGCCAATAACAAAACACTTCATTGTAATTCCTAGGGAGACGACCCGAGGTTTAAATACTTCGGTTATTTTTATTGGGGTTTGCACTTGTGACAAACAAATTTTTGATTGAGGATTGTTTGTTAGTTTAGAACTATACTTGCAACGAGAATTTATTTGTGAAATTCTAAACCATACAAAAAAATTTTTCTCATCAAAATGGCGCCATTGCCGGGGAATTACAATGTTGTTATGTTATTGTCTATTATGAATATGTTAATATTGTGAACATCTTGCTTTTTGGTTATTTCTTGGTTTTGCTAGTAATTAGGAGTTTACTCTTTCTTTGTGTCTTTGAGATTTTTATTTTGATTTCCTCTTTTTCATATGAATTCTCATCCTTGTAGTTTTGGATGTGTTTGTAACTATGTTGTAGGTAATGGAAACTTGAATGATGGCTCACATTATGGGAGAGATGAATTCTTGAGAAGGGAGCCACATCCATATGAACAATCATCATGGCAACCACCTCAACCAAGCTACTATGATTGCAACCCCTCCTATAATGCATATCATTCCAATGGATATGATGGTTCTTATCATGATTATGCCACTCAACCACCATCATTCTATGCACCATACTCTCAACATAGTCCTCAAACACCATCATTCCAACCACCATAGTCCCAATCTACATCCTATTTCCATCAATCACCTCCATATAATCCTAATCCATATCCTCCATATGCACACACTTACAACCATTATGAACTAGCACCCATGGAACCATCACCACTTCAACATCACTACCCCATGGATGATACACTTGGTATCATTTCTCAAGAGCAAAAAGAGCTCCAAACCGCACTCACTAGTTTCACCTCCGCCTTCTAAGAGCTTAAATCCCGTATACCTCTATCTTCTACCAACAACCAAAACACCTTCCCACCTCCAAGCTTTGATGAACCTCCTTTTCAACCACATAATAATCTCTCCATACCATCCCCATCCTCCATGGAAGAACATCCATATTCATCAATCCAAGAGCAACATGATCCCAGTTATGTGATTGACATGGAACAAGAGAGAAGGGATCGTCTTAGGGACTTAATGGATCGGATTCATGCATCCATACTTCAAGAAAAGCAAGAGGAGGCCCAAAAGGTGGAGGTAGTAGAGACCCTTGAAGATGAAGGAATAGTTGAAGACCTAGGGGAGGTTGAACAAGAAGGAAGCTCCATCATTAAAGACAATTCTACATCAATGGTTACCTTGTTGAAGCTTCTTTCATTGAATGTTAAACCGATGTTGAGGAGGAATGTACACACCCTCCAATACACATTTTGATTAATGAGAAAGAGTTGGAAGAAGTTAGCAAACAAGAGGAAATTGAAGAAAGTTGTCAAAAGATGGAAGTCATCAAGGAGGAACCAAAGGAAGTGGAGCCTACAATGTCAAGACTATTGGATATCTTCCTTGCTAAGTGATAAACCCCATTTGTAGGGTTTATCTTATGCTTGATTTAGGGGACTTTATTACCTTTTAACCACATTTATCCAATGGAATAGCATGGTTTTATAACTTCTCCTTTAATTGTGCTTAAAGGTGAAAATATATTTTTAGGTCTTAAAATAGCTAAATCTAATTCACCTTGATTCCATTAGATGCCTTGATATGTTTGTTAAGTGATTTTAGATTTAGGAGGCAAAGATTGGATCAAGGGAATGAAGGAAAAGCATGTAAAAATAGAGAACTCATGAAGAAATGAAAGAATCGCAAAAACTGTCAAGCCGACCTGTTTGCACTTAATCGACCATAACTTGAGCTACAGAAGTCCAAATGACGCGGTTTCAGTTGCGTTGGAAAGCTAACATCTGGGGCTTCGAAACAATATAAGATTTGCCATAGTTTCTACACGTATGGTGATGCGTACGCGCACTGTATGTGCACGCGTTGTTGCTGCCATATGATCCACTTAAAGCAATACATGGCCAGCGAATTCTAAAGCCTTGTGGGCCCAATCCAACTCATTTTCTGATGCTATTTGACCCAAGGATTGAAGGCGGATGAGACACCTAGTCATTAGTTTAGTTTTATTTTAGTTTTATCATGCTTTAGTTAGTTTCTAGAGAGAGAAGCTCTCACTTCTCTCTAGGATTAGGAGTAGGTTAGATCTAGATTAGGAATTCTTAGATCTTGGTTAATTTCATACTTTGATATACTTTTCCTTTGCAATTTCTTCTTCTTCTACCCTTCCTCTCTCTAGTTTAGCATTTAATTCATGTAATTCTTTACTTTTATGTTGATGCTCTTTTGTTCTTCCATTTTCCTTTAATGCAATTTATGATTCATGTTCCTTTATTGTTGATTCGATTTGTTGTTGTTTAATTCCTTGCAATTGAGTAGTGTAGATTTAATTTCCTTGCCATATTACTATGCTTTCCTTTTGTGCCTTCCAAGTGTTTGATAAAATGCTTGGTTAGATTTTAGAGTAGAATTTTATACTCTTGGCTTGGGAAGGTAACTTAGGAACTCTTGAGTTACTAATGTCCAAGTGATTGACAGTTAGGAGTCATTAACTCTAGATTTCACTAATTGATTTGGTGGAGAACTAGGACTTATGGTCTTGGATTGACATAGCTCATTTGACTTTCCTTTATTAGTTAGAGGATGACTTAATGGGGTTGATCCTTGCCAATTCTCATGTTGTGGTTAGTGATTAGAATAGAGATCCTTGACCACCAAACCATGCCAAGACCTTTTGTTATTTGAATTTCATTTCCATTTACTTTTCATTTTTCTTATCCAAAACCCCAAAATATACAACTCAACCAATAACAAGAACACTTTATTGCAACTCCTAGGGAGAACGACCCGAGGTTCAATACTTCGGTTTATAAATTTAGGGGTTTGTACTTGTGACAAACAATCTTTTGTATGAAAGGATTATTGTTGGTTTAGGAACTATACTTGCAACAAGAATTCATTTGTGAATTTCTAAACCACACAAAAGTCCAATCATCAAAATGGCACCGTTGCCGGGGAGTTGCAATGGTGTTATGTTATTGGTTATTGTATATATGTGAATATTGTGAATAGCTTGATTTTTGGATTACTTGTTAGTTTTTGCTAATTTTAGGACTTTGTTTCATTACTTCCTATTAGCTTTTGTTTCTTATTTTCTCTTGCTATTATGAATTCTCACCTTGGCTATGAGTTTGGTTCTCACTATGTTGTAGGAAATGAGGACTATAATGAGAATGTGTATCAAGGATGGGATAATCAAAGGTGGGAGGAGCCATATGCAAATGATCAATCCTCTTGGCAACAACCTCCACCATGCACTATGAAGAATAGCCATTCTATGATGCATATCAATCCAATGGCTATGGTGAATCTCCTTGTGACTTTCAAGAACCACCACCATATGCCTATGAGTCATATCCTCAACATGAACCTCAACCATACTCATAAGCCTATTTTCAGCAAGCACCTCGATATGACATTGATCCATATCTACCATACCAACCACCTTCTCAACCATATGAGCCATACATGGAACCACCATGCCAATATCAATACTCCCAAGAACCACCTCAATATACACCACCACTTTACCAAGAAAAACCACCTTCCTATTATGAACCCTTTCTCCAAGACAACGAACCCTCATATCCACTCCAATCCTCAATGAATGAAATCCTTAACCTTATACTTCAAGAGCAAGGAGAAATGCAAAGGGAGACACTAGAATTTGTGGCTACCTTGACCAAGGTAGTAAGCATTTTAACCTCCCAATATTTGAGCACTCAAAGCACTCCCATGGTCACATGTGGAGAATCAATTGAAAAGCATAGCATGAAGGAGAGATTGGAAACTCCGATGGAGAATGAGGAATGCCACTTTGTTTTAGAATAATTCGAGGAGCCTATGATCATTGAAGAAGAGGAAGAAGTGGTTGAAGACTTAGGAGATATGGAACCTCCTTGGGAACCTAGAGTTGAAGAGAATCTCTCCAAGAAGAGTGAATTTGATATTGAGGAGGAGAGTGCACAACCTCCAAAACAATTTTTGAATGAAGACTTGGAAGGAATAAAGCAAGAATTGAATTCCCGTGGTGATGAAGATCATGCATCCAACCTTCTTGGTGATGAATCCTTTGAATTTGAAGAACCTTCTCCTAATGAGATAGAAAGCGATGTGGAGGTAGATTTCTCTCAACCTCCCATTTATGATTTGAGTGATGGAGAAGAGTTAGATGAAGTTGATGAACAAAGGATTGAAAGTGAAGAAGTTTGTGAAGAGGTAGAGGTAGTCAAAGAAGAACACAAGGGAGTAGAACTTGCAAGGACATTGGAAGTACCTCTCCCCAAGCCATTACCATCCATTCTTTTATTCAAGTGGGTAAATTCCTTATACTTAAGCTTTATTATTCCCCTTGAATATGGTTTGCTTGAGACGGATGGTCAACTTAGACATATTTGTGGCTTTAAGAGTAAAAGAGAGATGGCTAGTGGTCAGAAACATTATTCTAGGTTCATTATGGCTACACGTTCAAAGCTTTATTGCAATGGTTGATGTAGAACTAGATTGCTTGGGTCTAGGATGTTGTTTGGTTGCTTAAATAAGAACTCCAAGATTATGCCACCCAAATAGAATAATGATAATCAACTCAAAGATGGGTGTAGAAACAAGATATGGGATCCCGGCATACATGAGGATCAACTTTGAGAGCCCATAGTCTATGAAGAACTCCATCAAAGCTTGGGAGAATTGAACTTGAAGAGTGAAGCTCATTGGAAATGCAAGCATTTGTGGATGTTCAAGGATAGCTTTAAGCACAAGCCACCTTGAGAGGAGCTCCCCATAAGTCCAACTTAAGGACAATAAACAAAAGTGCTAGGTGGGAGACACCCCACCATGGTAAAATATTTTCATTTTCTCTTTTGTACATATTGGTAATTAGTTTAAATTCATGTTTTGATTGATTTGTTGAGTTAATTTGGTAGTTTAGTATGTTAAATAAGGTTTTATGGTGTTTTGGTAGCTATTTGGAGGTTTGGAATGCTTGGATTGGTGCAAAAACATAGAAAAATTTTGAAAAAAAAAAATAGAGCACCATCCCCGCGTATGCGCACTGCATGCGTACGCGTGCATCAAGCATTTTCACCTATCCAGACACACGCGCCATGTACGCGTACGCGTGAATACCAAATTTTCACTCCTCCATACATTGACCTGAGAGTTGTGCGAATGTTGAGCGCGCACTGTGCCCGAGGCACAAACCGACTCGCGCGTACGCGCACATGACGCGTACGCATCACTCTCGAAATAATCCATCGACGCAGATGCGCCATGTACGCGTACGCGTCGCATCCATTACACCATCATCCGCGCACGCGCGCCATGCGTGTGTATGCGCGGATGTCCTTCCTTCACTACATTTCTTTTCTTCTCCTCTTTCCATTTCTTTCCTTCTCCTTTCTTCTTCCCTTCTCCTACCCTTCATCCAACACTCCCAAACACCATTGATAACCATTTATTTTAGTTAGTTAATTAGTTAGTTAGTTTAATTTTCATTCATTTTCTCTTTTTCATTGTGAGTGTTAGATTGTTATTCTTGTTTACCATTAATTGCTGCTAAGTATTAAAAAGGAATGTTATCTTAACATCATTATGCTTATAACCTTTGTTGGATTCTATTGTTGAGGTTATATTTTGCTACTTGGTTTTGAGTTTTTTCATGCTTACCTTTTAAGAATACCAAGTGATGAGAATTGCCTTCGAGCTTGTAACTCTTCTTGAATTGCATGATTTGGCCACCATGTGATTTGAACCCTATTCTTTGATTAGGAAATCTCTTGACATTGGATGGTGTGCATTTTCCTTAATGCATTGTGCTTCATGATCATATGCATCCATGTGCTTATAGCTTGAATGCTTCATGCTTCTTTAATGCTTGTTTTACCGTACAAGCTTACTTAAAGCATCTCAAGCATACTAGATGAGTAAAGTGCATGCTTCTTTAGTGACATAGCTTTTATGCTAATGTGTGTTCTAAACCGCGTGCAATTTAGAATTCACACACTTATTTGACATTAATGTCACACTAATTCACTCACTCAATTCTAGTGATTATTGCCTCATTCCAACAATGTATGCTTCCTTGATTTTGTATTTTCTCATCTTATGGTGTCATTTTCTATTTTTCATGATTGATGTACCACAAGCAAAAACGAAAGTGAGACAAAGATCATGCAGCAACCAGTTGATCCGCCAGCTGAAGGTGGCAACTCGGAAAGTCGCCGTACCCCCTTGCTCATCTTTGAGTGCACCGAGGACAGTGCAAACTTTTAAGTGTGGGGAGGTCGTCCGACCGGTCGGCGATTTTGGGTGACAAATTTCTAATTCCAACACTTTTGCATTTCATTTTTAGGCTTTTAGGATTTTTGTTTCATTTTCTTATTTTTTGCATACATATACACAATAAGCTTAGTCAAAATAATGAGATTCTTCAAGATTTCTATCTATAAGGCACCTCAATTGATTTGAGTGAAAATTTTTCATAAAACTTGCTAGAATCATATATATATTGTGGATCATGTTTTTGAGCTAAGAACGCAAGCAAGTGAGATTTGAGCCTAATTGTGTGGTTACATTTTATAACCACTTATTTTTCTTCTTGTGTGCATTATTCTCTTTCTATGATTGCAATCTTTGATTTGTTTGATTCTTTATGTCCATTATTTTGTGTATTCATGCATTTATATGATTAAGGCCATCATTTTATTTAGCCCACTTACCCAAATAGCCTTACCTCTTATCTTCCTTTGTTAGCCAAATTTGAGCCTACGTTTAACCCACTTTGTTCTTAATTTAGCACATTACAAGCCTTAAAGCGAAAAACAACAAAAGTCCTTTTTTGGATCTTTGATTAGCTTAGGCTAGAGTGTGTGTATCATTCAAGTGTGGGAATCTTCGGACATTGAGGGAATAAAAGGGTAGTTTTGTATTTTCATTGAAATTATTGGGAATTGGATACATGCTCATGTATTGATAAAATGTATAGACCTTATGCATTGATGTTCTTGTATATAGTTTGAAAGAAAGAAAAAAAAATGAGAAAAATAAAAGAAAAAGAGAAAAACAAAAAGAAAGAAAAGAAAAGAAGAAAATGGAAAAAGAAAGAAAAAAAAGAAAAAGAAAAGAAATAAAAGGGGACAAAATGCCCCAAAGCAAAGTGAAGCTCAATAAAGATCAATGCATATAAGTTGTAATAAAAAAGAAAATGCATGAGTATGTTAAAAAGTGAAGAATGGGTAGTTAGGTTAGCTTTTGAATTGTATAGGATGTCATAGGCTAGGTGGGAAGTCTAAGCTTATCAAAGATTCAAATTTCAAGCTCACTTGACCAAATATGCATCCTTACCTTGACCCTAGCCGCATTACAACCTAAGGAAAGACCTCATGATACTTGTATGCATGCATGAAATATATGTTGATTGTTAGAAGAAAAACAAATCTTATAAAGCATGAAATAGGGGAGAATTGAGTGAATCAACCCTAAACACTTGAGCGAATAGAGTGCAAACACTACCGGTGAGGGTTCGATTGCTCAATTACATGTTTTCACCTATGATCATTGATAAACCCATATTTTATGATATATTTTGTGCCTAATTTAAGTGATTTATTCAATCCTTCACTCACTTATTCATGTTAATTGCATCGTTTTACTTTCCCTTCCTTATTATGTGAGATATGTGAAAAACATGTTTCCTATGCTTTAAGAATAATTATTTTAATTACCTTTTATTACCATTCGATGCCGTGATTTATATGTTGAGTAGTTTCAGACCTTCTAAGGCAGGAATGACTTAAAGGATGGAAAAGAAACATACAAAAAAGGAAGGAAAGCACAAAATGGAGTTTTTTTGAAGAAACTGGCAGCGACGTGAACGCGTGAACGATGCGGCCGCATGCCCAGCGCGACGCGAATGCGTGAATGACGCGAACGCGCGTCTTGAGCAGAACGCAGATGACGCGGACGCATGACCGAAGCGAACGCGTGATAAGGAAAACTCCAGATGACGCGACCGCGTGACCCACTGATAAACCCATATTTCATGAGTTCTTTTGTGCTTAATTAGAGTGATTTATTCAACTCTTCACCTACTTATTCACATTAATTGCATGGTTTTACTTTCCCTACCTTATTATGTCATATTGTGAAAAACATGTTTCCTAAGCTTTAAAAATTAATTTTTTTAATTACCTTTATTTCCATTCGATGCCGTGATTAGTGTGTTGAGTAGTTTCAGATTTTCTAAGGCAGAATGACTTAAAGAATGGAAAAGGAAACATACTAAAATGAAAGGAGAAAGCAACGGAGCTTTGAAGGAAACTGATATTCACGCGATCGCATGGATGACGCGATCGCATGCCAAGCACGAATCAGCAGCGACGCGGCCCCACGACTGACGCGACTGCGCGCCTTAAGCAAAACGCACATGACGCGGTCGCATGACTGACGCGACCGCGTGGAAAGGAAAAGCTCCAAATGACGCGACCGCGTGACCCACGCGGACGCGTGAGAGAGGCCACGTATCAGAATTTACAGAATACGCCCCCAGCGAATTCTGAAGCCCTTTTTGGCCCAGATCCAAGTACAGACAGCATAGACCAGAGGTTATAAAGTGTGGGAATGCATCCATTCAAAAAAGAGCTCGCCAATTTCTAGTTTTCATGATTTAGATTTAGTTTAGAGAGAGATTCTCTCTCTCTTAGGATTTAGGACTTCTTCTTGTTTTGGGAGTATCTCTGGATCCAGCTTTTAATGTTCTTTTATTTTAGTTCTACATTTATTTATTCCAACATTTGAATTGATTATTATAATTTGATTTATGAATTATTCCACGTCACAGATTGCTATTTGAATTTATGATAATTGAGGTATTTTCAGTTCATGATTGTTCTCTTTGATTTAAGTTATCATTGCTTCCCATCTAAGGACATTTTTATTATTCTAGCAATTTTACTTTTTCCCCTTTTGGTCCTGGTTAAGAATTCAGTAACTCAACAGTTATTAAACTCAACATAACTGATAATCGTTATCTTGCTAATTGAGCTGAACTTAAATAATCCCAACCTTTTCTTAGGAAATAATTAGGATTCAAAGGTCAATTTAATTAGTCCCTTAACTTTCCTTTGCCCTGGTAAAGGTTGACCAAGTGGAATTAAGATACAACTTTCATTATTGTTGAGAGAGATAACTAAGTTGGACTTCTAATTTCCCTTATCTTGCCAAAAGTTATTTCACCGTTATTATTTATTTTTAATTGCCATTTAATTCACTCGTCATTTAAATTACTTGCTTCTCACCTTCTAAACCCCGATTACAACCTTTATAACCAATAATAAGAACATACTTCCTCACAGTTCCTTGAGAAGACGACCCGAGGTTTGAATACTCGGTTAACAATTTTTAAGGGGTTTGTTACTTGTGACACCCAAAACGTTTGTACGAAGGGATTTTTGTCGGTTTAGAGACTATATCTACAACGCGACTATTTTTATGACATTCTTTACTGGCAAAAATCCTAACGTCAAAATGGCACCGTTGCCGGGGAACTGCTAACGTGTGCCTTATTATTGGTTATTGTAAATATTTTTTCTTTGCTTGTTTATTTATTTTTGTTTTTCCTTTTTATCTTTATTTGCTACTATGAACTCTCACCCCTCTCGCTTTGAGTTTGGTTCTAATATTGTTAAAGGAAATAGAAGTTACAGCAGGAATGTGCATCAAGGTCAGACCAATCAAGGATGGATGGAACCAAGAGGATCTAATCAACCCTTTTGGCAGCAACACCCTCCGAGATATCCTGGACAAAGACCATTCTACCGTGCATACCCAGCTGAAAGACATGGTGGACAACCTTGTAACTACCAACAAGCCCCACCCCGTGCATATGAACCATCCTTTCAACATAACCTCGAACCACCACACTCACAAGCTTCTCTTCACCATTCGCCATCATATGATCCTTCCTTACCCCAATACCAATCTAATCGTTCTCAATCATCACCACTTTCCTTTGTATCATGTCCAAGTCTGGCAAACCGTGAAGCAGAGGATCGCCTAAAAGAAACAGTAATTAAATTTCAAACAACCATTCAACAACTGGAGCAAGCACTAATTCAATGGGCCACTAGACGCTCAAATATACAAGGACCAACCACAGCTCCATGTGGACAGCCCGATGAAGAGCGTAGCATGAAAGAAATACTAAAGACTCCAGTGGACAAGACAGAGAATGAATTCGTACTAGAACAAGTGGAAGAAGCTGTCATTGTTCAAGAAGAAGAGTTGATTGAAGATCTAGGAGATGCTGAACTTCCTTGGGAATCCAGAATTGAGGAAAACTCCGTCCAAGATGCTACAGTTGATGCTAAGGAGGATACCGTACAATCTCCAAGGCAAGTCATTTACGAAGAATTAGACGGAATAATCCAAGAAGCAAATTTCCTTGATGATGATAGTCACAAGTCTAGTTCTCCTAGTGATGAACTTGCGTCCGCAAGTGAATTCTCTGAGATAGAAGAATCTTCCCCAAGTGAATATGAAGATGATGCAGAGGTAGATTTCTCTCAACCTCCAATATATGACTCAAGTGATGAGGAAGACACAGAAGACTTTGACTAGGACACATATACAATTGAAGATCTTTGCAAGAAAGTGGAGGAATTCACAGAAGAGCACACGGAAACGGAACGTGCAGAACCACCAAAAATACCTATCCCAAGGCCATTACCACCTAATACAAGCTTCAAGTGGGTACAATCCTTAACTTATAATTTTACTTATTCACTTGAATATGGTTTGCTTGAAACAGATGGCCAACTTAGAGCTCTCTGCGGCTTTAAGAGTAAGAGGGAAATGGCTCGTACTCAGAGCTGGTGCACAAGGTTCAATAAGGTTCCACGCTTCACTTCAAAGTACACGGATTGGTATCATGCTCAATTGCATGGATCACGGAGAACGTTTGGTCACCACGGTGAGATTCTACTTTTTAACCCACCCGAATGGAAACTTACGAATCAAAACGGAGGCGGATCTAAAAACACAGCTTGGGATCATGGATTATATTCTGACATTCGTCATCCCGGAAGGCTGAATATCTGTTTGAAGCTGCTCAGAAGCTTTACATGCCTAGTTTAGGACCCCGGAGGCTATTGGCATTCCAAGCACTGGTGGAAATTTTTGGACGAATTTAAACATAAACCACCATAACAGGATACTCCTCCAATGTCCAACTTAAGGACTTGAACTAAAAGTGCTAGGTGGGAGACAACCCACCATGGTATGGTCGCTTCCTTTTCAATTTATTTCTTGTTAATTGCTTTCATTTTTTTTCCTTTTTCATTTTAATTTATTAAACCTAGAATCATGCATAGCATTCATGTTAATCATTGCATTCTGCGTTTTTCATGCATTAAAAAAAAAGGTTGCACGATGCGACCGCATACCTCATGCGATCGCGTCATATCGCGGAAAACACCACCCGCGCGACCGCGTGACCCACGCGGCCGCGTGATATATATATCGGCGTAAGGATCCAATGAACAGAAAATTGGGCTGGAATCGTGCGGCCCCTGTGCGTGTCGCACAAATTGGCCCACGCGATCGCATGCCCCATGCGACCGCGTCACTTGCACAAATACCAATCCCACGCGACCGCGTGAGCGACGCGATCGCGTCGCATGGATTGCACATCACCCCAAAAGGAGACAGAGAGTTGCGCTAAAACGGCACTGGAGTCGTGCGTTTAGCACAAATTCCAGCGACGCGATCGCGCGACCCACGCGATCGCATCACCCTTCTCCCCCCTCTCATGCGATCGCGCACCCCACGCGATCGCGTCACTCCCATTTTCGTCCCAACCACGCGACCGCGTGCCCCACGCGGCTGCGTGGATTCGAAAATATAACCCCCCAGCCCGCGAACCCTATCAGTCGCGAGCCCCCCTTCACCCCCAACCCTCTTCTCCTTCTCTGTTCTTCTTCCCCCAGCCGCCGCCGGCCAGCCACCACGCCACCACCCCGACGCCGCCGCCGCTGCCCAGACGCCACCGCTGTACCACCCCCTCCCTTTCTCTCCTCCTCCTTCTTCCTCTCTCCTCCCCTTTCCACCACTGCCAACCTTAACCACCGCCCTCCACCGCCAGCCATCCAGCCGCGCCCCCCTCTCCGCCACCCACCCCCTTCAGCCAGCAACAACCACCGCCCTCCCTTCCCCTATTCTCTTCCTCTCTCACTAATCCTAATACCTCTCTCCGCCACTGCCCCCCTCAGCCGCCACCGCGACGCCGTGCACCACCACCACGCCGGACGCCGCCACAGCCACCTTCTTCCCTGTGCCACCCCTTCCGCTTACTAGGTTCCGCAACACGCAATCCTTTTTATCCGTTCGTCACTTTTCTGTATTTTTATTCCGTTTATGTTCATGATTAGGATAGCTAGACTTGCATGTTGTAGTGGATTTTTAGGTTGTTAGGTAGCTTAGGCTGTGGTTAGTGGATCTAGGACTGTTTACTTGCACTGTTCTTACTTCTGTTTTATCCTATGTGCAAATATGTTGCTGCTATAATCATGTTTCATATGCTGCTTTCTTGTATGTTGCTGCTGTTTACATTGAGTTTTTATGTTTATTTTATATCTATGTACATGCAGCTTGATTTTTTTTAATTCATATGAACTGATATGATTGCTGTTTATTTTCCAGGACAATCCAATTTTAGCCGGAATGCTGCCCAAATTTTTTTTAAATTTGTTTTCATTCATGTTTTGGTTTGGCATTTCTGAAATCTGTTTTACTCTGCTTTACCCAAACCATTACATGAATGCTATGGCAGACTTTCTTATCCTTTTTGATTTCCTGGTTCATAAACTGCTTGTTTAATTATGAGTACTTCTATTCTTACCTATGAATCCTTGTTATATGTTTTTTTCTCTATGCCACTTACTTTAACCCGCACTTTACTAACTCACTGATTTTAATTTACTAATTTCTTTTTCAAATCCTAACCATACTAACCCTTTTGATCTCTTTTCTGATTATTTTCACTTTCCTCTAACTTTCTAACCATGGCATATGGTTTATTTTCTTTCCATTTAATATTAATTCAATCACATTTTCAATTGCTCATTTTTCTTATTCAATTTTCTCCCTTACCGCTTTGAGTTTCCTTTGTTTAATTGCCTATTTGCTTTCCTATTTTTTTTATCCATTCCTAGTTTTCTATTTTTCAGGATGTCTGCCTCACAGAGGAAAGGCAAAGGCAAGGCTACTGGCAAGCGCAAGAGAGGAGATTCCTCCCAGTCCATCATTGGTCTAATGCACGATTCCTCATGGCGGGAGAAGAACTTTACACAGCAGGAAAAAGCTGACCAGCTGCTCCCTTCAACTGATCCTATAAAATTTGCAAACCGGTACTGTGAGCTGAAGTACCCGACTTTTGCAAACTCCAGAAATCTATACCTGGAATGTACCTTGAAGATTTCAGAAGCCCTCCAGCAATACACCACTGAGCAAATCAAGCAACGAGGCTGGTTCTTTCTGGAGAGACCACTGACAGAGGTCAATGCATCTTGGGTCCGGGAATTCTATTGCAACTACTACCTTACTACCCTAGATGCACTGAACCTGAGGGGAAAGCAAATTCTGGTCACTGAGGAGGCCATAGAGACCATTCTCCAGCTCCCAGCCAAGTCCGATCAGCCAGATGGTTATGCACAAGCTGAGGAGGACATGGGCCAGATGCAGTTTGACTGGGACGCCGTGAAGGAACGGATAGCTCTCGACCCTGCTGTTCCTTGGGAGATGGGTCAGAACACCACTATGCCTAGAGGGATCAAGAGAGTGTACTTGAATGATGAGGCTCGGCTATGGCATCAGATCTTGAGTAATTTTGTGATGCCGAGTACTCACGAGACGGAGATCCCGGCTACCATGATCACCCTCCTTTGGTGTGTGCTGGAGGGTAAGGACCTTTATCTGCCACGTTTCATTCGGCACTATATGGCCAAGGTCCACGTCCACGGCACCCTCCCTTTTCTGTATCTGATTACACAGCTAGGCCGTCGAGCTGACGTGCCATGGGAGGATGCCAATGAGAGACCACCAGCGGCAGATTGCAAGAAGATCATTCCTCACAGCAGGAACTTCCTTGCTTTGGGCTACAGACAACCACCTGTCACTGCTACTGATGAGACAGCCCCTCCGTCCACTGGACCCTCTTCATCCACAGCTGCCCCTGCTGCCACCACTGCACCTCCACCCGCCTCTGAGCCGGTTTATCGCCTCGTGCACCGTCTATTCCGCCAGCTTGATCTGATGGAGCGCCGTAACAGGTGCCGGTATGAGAGATTGGAGCGCCGCAGCAGGCGACGCTATTCCCATCTGAAGCTGATGATCAGACAGGGCGCCGACATCCCCTCCGAGCCCGACACACCATCAGAGCCATCAGAGGAGGAGGAGGATGAGCACGAGGAGGAGCCTCATTCCCAGGCAGAGACTCATCAGCAGGCATGCACAGAGCACGCTACACCACAGCAAGAGGCCCCACATCAGCTTGAGGCTGCAGATCCGGAGATCCCGCTCCAGTCAGTCCCCCCTCTACAGCAGCCAGACTCTCAGCCCACCACCGCCACAGAGACCCCAGCTACTATCCCTACCAGTGATGACACTCCTTCACACCCGGCTTGATTGAGCATCGGGGACGATGCTTCATTTTAAGTGTGGGGAGGTCGCCATCTCTGGCGTTTATTTTGGTGAACTACTACATACTTTTTCTTTTATTTTGGATATTTTTCTGTATTTTTCTCTTTTTCTTTTATTGTTATTTTCTGAGTACTTATACATTGCTACTTGTGTATTTTACTCTATTTTCTGCATTTTGCATTTTTTGTTCATATTTTAGTTATTTAGTTCATTTTAGTTATTTAGTTTAGTTTGCAATTCTAACTTATTAGTGGATCAATTAGTATAGTTTACCCTTTTTACATAAGATAGCTTAGTTATAGCTTAGTTTAAATTGACAAATATAAAAAAAAAGGAGTAAGCTAGGAACTTGAACATAATAGATTTAGATCCATAAAACCTTGTATATATAGCATTACATGATGTAGTTAAGCTGACAACATTTCGTCAAGGAGGAATATTAAAACTTTAAAAGCTACCCTAAATAATTTTTTTTATGAGAATAATGGGAATTTTTAACTAAACCTGCATACAATATATAGATGATATATGATGCTTGAGTTAGAGAACACACAGCCTGTGAGTCTTGAGCTTAAATTGTATGGTTGCATTCAAACCATAATTTCATTTCTGTGTGTTACATTTCTTTTTATTCTAATGTTCTTTCCTTTGCTTTAATCTATATGTCCAATTATAGAATATAGAATAGATACATGCCAAGAGAATGATTGAGGCCATCATTTGATTTTAGCTCACTCACCCCAAATTAACCTACCTTTTACATCACCCTTGTTAACCCCCTTGAGCCTTTTAAAACCCCTTTATTCTATTTAGCCAAATTACTAGCCTTAAGCAGAAAAACAAAAGAAAATCCCAAGTGAATCCTTGGTTAGCTTAAGATAGAAAATCATGAATAGAGTTAAATGTGGGAAACCTTTTGGGAACATGGATGATAGAAACAAAAAGGTAAGAGAAGTTAAAAGAAATAAAATAAATTTGGGAAGCATGTTCATGAAAAAAAATCTAAGTGATTCAATTACCATGTGCATTAAAAAAAAAGAGTTATTTTTCAGCATTTAATAAAAGGGGATCCAAAAGAAATTCCCCAATGCAAAATAAACGCAATGCACATGGAATGGAAAAAGCAAAAAGTGAAACATGAGCATGTAACAATAAGTGGGAAATATGGGAAATTAGGTAAAGAGATTTTGTTTTACTAAAAATGTATGTTTTAGTCTAATTAAGGATTCACTTATTAGCTCACTTGACCCTATACATAAATCCTCACCTTTACCTTGGCCCCATTACAACCTCAATTAAGACCTCATGACTTTTTGGTATGACTATATTCTATAATTGTTGATTGGTTAGATGAAAAACAAAGCTATAGAAATTAATAATAAAAAGAAAATAGAATGAATAAACCCAATAAACACTGAGTGACTAGAGAGTAAACACAAAATCCAATGAGGATTCTATAACTCATCAACATATATCTGTGCTTATATTTACTAATTGTTTTGCAAGTTTGTACAATATTTTCTTTCCCATCTTATTTGCTAAAATGCTTTATTATTTAAGGGTTAGCTATATATATATATACATGACTCCTTGAGAATGTGAATTAACTTGACTACATGTAAGCCTTATATATGAGTGAATAAGTTAGAGTTGCATGATGCATCATTCATTTAGGTAGTTGCATTTAAATTAGGTTGCATTGCATGACATTCCATCACTTTAACCTTAATTATTTACCTTGGATTTAGCATGAGGACATGCTAGTGTTTAAGTGTTGGGAGGTTGATAAACCCATATTTCATGAGTTCTTTTGTGCTTAATTAGAGTGATTTATTCAACTCTTCACCTACTTATTCACATTAATTGCATGGTTTTACTTTCCCTACCTTATTATGTCATATTGTGAAAAACATGTTTCCTAAGCTTTAAAAATTAATTATTTTAATTACCTTTATTTCCATTCGATGCCGTAATTAGTGTGTTGAGTAGTTTCAGATTTTCTAAGGTAGAATGACTTAAAGAATGGAAAAGGAAACATACGAAAATGAAAGGAGAAAGCAAAACGGAGCTTTTAAGGAAACTGATATTCACGCGATCGCATGGACGACACGATCGCGTGCCAAGCACGAATCAGCAGTGACGCGGCCGCACGACTGACGCGACCGCGCGCCTTAAGCAGAACGCACATGACGCGGTCGCATGACTGACGCGACCGCGTGGAAAGGAAAAGCTCCAAATGACGCAACGGCGTGACCCACGCGGACGCGTGACAGAGGCCACGTATCAGAATTTATAGAATACGCCCCCAGTGAATTCTGAAGCCCTTCTTGGCCCAGATCCAAGTACAGACAGCATAGACCAGAGATTATAAAGTGTGGGAATGCATCCATTCAAAAAAGAGCTCGCCAATTTCTAGTTTTCATGATTTAGATTTAGTTTAGAGAGAGATTCTCTCTCTCTTAGGATTTAGGACTTCTTCTTGTTTTGGGAGTATCTCTGGATCCAGGTTTTAATGTTCTTTTATTTTAGTTCTACATTTATTTTAGTTCCAACATTTGAATTGATTATTATAATTTGATTTATGAATTATTCCATGTCACAGATTGCCCTTTGAATTTATGATAATTGAGGTATTTTCAGTTCATGATTGTTCTCTTTGATTTAAGTTATCATTGCTTCCCATCTAAGGACATTTTTATTATTCTAGCAATTTTACTTTTTCCCCTTTTGGTCCTGGTTAAGAATTCAGTAACTCAACAGTTATTAAACTCAACATAACTGATAATCGTTATCTTGCTAATTGAGCTGAACTTAAATAATCCCAACCTTTTCTTAGGAAATAATTAGGATTGAAAGGTCAATTTAATTAGTCCCTTAACTTTCCTTTGCCCTGGTAAAGGTTGACCAAGTGGAATTAAGATACAACTTTCATTATTGTTGAGAGAGATAACTAAGCTGGACTTCTAATTTCCCTTATCTTGCCAAAAGTTATTTCACCGTTATTATTTATTTTTAATTGCCATTTAATTCACTCGTCATTTAAATTACTTGCTTCTCACCTTCTAAACCCCGATTACAACCTTTATAACCAATAATAAGAACATACTTCCTCGCAGTTCCTTAAGAAGACGACCCGAGGTTTGAATGCTCGGTTAACAATTTTTAAGGAGTTTGTTACTTGTGACACCCAAAACGTTTGTACGAAGGGATTTTTGTCGGTTTAGAGACTATATCTACAACGCGACTGTTTTTATGACATTCTTTACTGGCAAAAATCCTAACGTCACCCACGCAGACTCGTGATAGAGGCCACGCATCAGAAATTACAGAAAATGCTCCCATTCACCACCATATGATCCTTATTTACCCCAATCCCAATCCGATTACTCCCAAACACCACCACTTTCCTACGTACCATGTCCAAATCCATCACCTCCAGAATCACAGGCTCGCCTCAAGGAAACAGTAGATCAACTTTAAAAAACCCTTCATCAACTGGAGCAAGCAATAAGTCAATTATCTTCTAGACGTTCGGGCATTCAAGGACCTCCCACAACCCCATGTGGACAATCTAATGAAGAGAGTAGCATGAAGGAGATACTAGAAACTCCAGTGGACAAAACAGAGCATGACTTCGTATTGGAACAAGTAGAGGAAACTGTCATTATAAATGAAGAAGAGTTGGTTGAAGACTTAGGAGACGCTGAACTTCCATGGGAATCGAGAGTTGTGGAAAATTCTGTCAAGGACGTTACAATTGATGCTAAGGAGGATAGTGCACAACCCCCAAGGCAAGTCTTTTATGAAGAACTAGACAGAATAATCCAAGAAGCAAATCTCCTTGATGATGATAGTCACAAGTCAAGTTCTCCTAGTAATGAACTTGCATCCGCAAGTGAATTCTCTGAGATTGAAGAACCTTATCCAAGTGAATACGAAGAAGATGCGGAGGTAGATTTCTCTCAACCTCCAGCTTACGACTTGAGTGATGAGGAAGACTGATGAGCGGATAATTTATACGCTTTTTGGTATTGTTTTTAGTATGTTTTTAGTAGAATCTAGTTACTTTTAGGGATGTTTTTATTAGTTTTTATGTTAAATTCACATTTTTGGACTTTACTATGAGTTTGTGTGTTTTTCTATGATTTCAGGTATTTTTTGGCTGAAATTGAGGGACTTGAGCAAAAATCATATTCAGAGGTTGAAGAAGGACTGCTGATGTTGTTGGATTCTGACCTCCCTGCACTCAAAGTGGATTTTCTGGAGCTACAGAACTCAAAATGGCGCGCTTTCAATTGCGTTGGAAAGTAGACATCCAGGGCGTTCCAGCAATATATAATAGTCCATACTTTGGCCGAGTTTAGACGACGCAAAAGGGCGTTGAACTCCAGTTCTACGCTGCTGTCTGGAGTTAAACGCCAGAAACACGTCACGAACCAGAGTTGAACACCAGAAATACGTTACAACCTGGCGTTCAACTCCAGAAAGAGCCTCTGCACGTGTAACATTCAAGCTCAGCCCAAGCACACACCAAGTGGGCCCAGGAAGTGGATTTATGCATCAATTACTTACTTCTGTAAACCCTAGTAACTAGTTTATTATAAATAGGACTTTTTACTATTGTATTAGACATCTTATGATTTTTAGTTCATCTTAGGATCATATTGATCATGTTTTGGGGGGCTGGCCATTCGGCCATGCCTGGACCTTTCACTTATGTATTTTCAACGGTAGAGTTTCTACACTCCATAGATTAAGGTGTGGAGCTCTGCTGTTCCTCATGAATTAATGCAAAGTACTACTGTTTTTCTATTCAATTCAACTTATTCCACTTCTAAGATATTCATTCGCACTTCAACATGAATGTGATGAACGTGACAATCATCATCATTCCCCCACGAACGCGTGCCTGACAACCACTTCCGTTCCATCTTAGATTGAATGAGTATCTCTTGGATCTCTTAGTCAGAATCTTCGTGGTATAAGCTAGGTTGATGGCGGAATTCATGAGAATCCAAAAAGTCTAAACCTTGTCTGTGGTATTCCGAGTAGGATTCTGGGATTGAATGATTGTGACGAACTTCAAACTCGCGAGTGCTGGGCGTAGTGACAGACGCAAAAGGAGGGTGAATCCTATTCCAGTATGATCGAGAACCTCAGATGATTAGCCGTGCTGTGACAGAGCGTTTGGACCATTTTCACAAGAGGATAGGATGCAGCCATTGACCACAGTGATGCCTCCAGACGATTAGCCATGCAGTGACAGCGCATCGGACCATTTTCCAGAGAGGATGAAAAGTAGCCATTGACAATGGTGATGTCCTTACATAAAGCCAGCCATGGAAAGGAGTAGGACTGATTGGATGAAGACAACAGTAAAGCAGAAGTTCAGAGGGAGAAAAGCATCTCTAGACCTTTATCTGAAATTCTCACCAATGATATACATAAGTATTTCTATCATTATTTTCTGTCTATTTATTATTTATTTTTGAAAACTCCATAACTATTTTATATCCGCCTGACTGAGATTTACAAGGTGACCATAGCTTGCTTCATACCAACAATCTCCGTGGGATCGACCCTTACTCACGTAAGGTTTATTACTTGGACGACCCAGTGCACTTGTTGGTTAGTTGTATCGAAGTTGTGAATGAAAAACGATTTATTAAGACGTGCGTACAGAGTTTTTGGCACCGTTGCCTGAGATCACAATTTCATGCACCAAGTTTTTGGCGCCGTTGCCGGGGATTGTTCGAGTTTGGACAACTAACAGTTCATCGTGTTGCTCAGATTAGGTAATTTTCTTCTTGTTTTGTTTTCAAAAAAAAAAATTTCAAAAATTTTTAAAAAAATTTTCCTTTATTTTTGAAAAAAATTATAAATCTTTTCAAAAATATATTGTTCTTCAGAATTTTTCAAGAATGAATTCTAGTGTTTCATTATGATTTGTTGAATCCTGGCTGGCTGTAAGCCATGTCTAATCTTTTGGACTAGGGTTTCAACTTATCATCACAAGAGCTTGTTGATTCTCACACACTTAGTTGCTCTATACATGGAAAGTATAAATATCTTCTAAAGCTTGGCTGGCTAGTAAGCCATGTCTAACCCTCAGATTGGAGCTTTAGACTAAGAGTACAAGATTCCTGAAATTCATATTAAAAATTTTGAAATCCTTATTTTTCTTTTTCACATTAATTTTCTAAAAAATACAAAAAAAATTTATAAAATCATAAAAATCAAAAATATTTTGTGTTTCTTGTTTGAGTCTTGAGTCAGATTTTAAGTTTGGTGTCAATTGCATGTTCATCTTGCATTTTTCAAAAAAAATCATGCATTCATGGTGTTCTTCTTGATCTTCAAGTTGTTCTTGGTAAGTCTTCTTGTTTGATCTTGATGTTTTCTTGTTTTGTGTCTTTTCTTGTTTTTCATATGCATTCTTGAATTCTTAGTGCCTAAGCATTAAAGATTTCTAAGTTTGGTATCATGCATGTTTTCTCTGCATGTAAAAATTTTCAAAAATATGTTCTTGATGTTCATCATGATCTTCAAAGTGTTCTTGGTGTTCATCTTGACATTCATAGCATTCTTGCATACATTCATTGTTTTGATCCATAACTTTCATGCATTGCATCATTTTCATGTTTTTCTCTCTCATCATTAAAAATTCAAAAATCAAAAAAATATCTTTCCCTTTTTCACTCATAAATTTCGAAAATTTGAGTTGACTTTTTCAAAACTTTTTAAAATCTAGTTGTTTTTATGAGTCAAATCAAATTTTCAATTTAAAAATCTTACCTTTTCAAAATCTTTTTCAAAAATCAAATCTTTTTCATTTTTCTTAGTTATTTTCGAAAATTTTAAAAATACTTTTCAAAAATTTTTTTCTTATCTTTATCTCCTAATTTTCGAAAATAACATCATCAATTAATGTTTTGATTCAAAAATTTCAAGTTTGTTACTTGCTTGTTAAGAAAGATTCAAACTTTAAGTTCTAGAATCATATCTTGTGATTTCTTGTGAATCAAGTCATTAATTGTGATTTTAAAAATAAAATCTTTTTCAAAACTAATTTCAATCATATCTTTTTAAAAATATCTTCTTATCTTATCTTTTTAAAAAATTTGATTTTAAAAATATCTTTTCTAACTTCCTATCTTCTTATCTTTTCAAAATTGATTTTCAAATTTGTTTCAACTAACTAACTAACTTTTTGTTTGTTTCTTATCTTTTTCAAAACTACCTAACTAACTCTCTCTCTCTCTCTAATTTTCGAAAATATCTCCCTCTTTTTCAAAATTCTTTTTAATTAACTAATTATTTTAATTTTTGATTTTAATTTTCAAAAATTACTAACCTTTTTCAAAAACAATTTTCGAAAATCAATAACTCTTTTTCAAAAATAATTTTTGAAAATTCTCTCTCTCTCTCATATCATTCTATTTATTTATTTATTTACTAACATCTCTTCCTCACTTACCAAAAATCCGAACTCTCTCTCTCTCTCTGAGTTCAGATTTTCTCTTTTTCATTTCTTCTACTCACATAAGGGAACCTCTATACCTGGGCAAAAAGGATCCCTATTATTATTATTTCTCTGTTCCCTTCTTTTTCATATGAGCAGGAGCAAGGACAAGAATATTCTTGTTGAAGCAGATCCAGAACCTGAAAGGACTCTGAAGAGGAAACTAAGAGAAGCTAAATTACAACAATCCAGCAAGCACCTTTCAGAAATTTTCGAACAAGGCAGCCAAAAATAATAATAATGCAAGGAGGATGTTTGGTGACTTTACTGCACCTAATTCCAATTTACATGGAAGAAGCATCTCCATCCCTACCATTGGAGCAAACAAGTTTGAGCTGAAACCTCAATTAGTTTCTCTGATGCAGCAGAACTGCAAGTTTCATGGACTTCCATCTGAAGATCCTTTTCAGTTCTTAACTGAATTTTTGCAGATCCGTGATACTGTTAAGACTAATGGAGTAGATTCTGAAGTCTACAGGCTCATGCTTTTCCCTTTTGTTGTGAGAGACAGAGCTAGAATATGGTTGGACTCTCAACCTAAGGATAGCCTGAACTCTTGGGATAAGCTGGTCAAGGCTTTCTTAGCCAAGTTCTTTCCTCCTCAAAAGCTGAGCAAGCTTAGAGTGGATGTTCAAACCTTCAAACAGAAAGAAGGTGAATCCCTCTATGAAGCTTGGGAGAGATACAAGCAACTGACCAAAAAGTGTCCTTCTGACATGCTTTCAGAATGGACCATCCTGGATATATTCTATGATGGTCTATCTGAATTAGCTAAAATGTCATTGGATACTTCTGCAGGTGGATCCATTCACCTAAAGAAAACGCCTGCAGAAGCTCAAGAACTCATTGACATGGTTGCTAATAACCAGTTCATGTACACTTCTGAAAGGAATCCTGTGAATAATGGGACGCCTATGAAGAAGGGAGTTCTTGAAATTGATACTCTGAATGCCATATTGGCTCAGAATAAAATATTTATTTAGCAAGTCAATATGATTTCTCAGAGTCTGAATGGAATACAAGCTACATCCAACAGTACTCAAGAGACATCTTCTGAAGAAGAAGCTTATGATCCTGAGAACCCTGCAATAGCAGAGGTGAATTACATGGGTGAACCATATGGAAACACCTATAATCCCTCATGGAGAAATCACCCAAATCTCTCATGGAAGGATCAACAAAAGCCTCAACAAGGCTTTAATAATGGTGGAAGAAATAGGTTTAACAATAGTAAACCTTTTTCATCATCCACTCAGCAACAGACAGAGAACTCTGAACAACATACCTCTAATTTAGTAAACTTAGTCTCTGATCTATCTAAGGCCACTGTAAGTTTCATGAATGAAACAAGGTCCTCCATTAGAAATTTGGAGGCACAAGTGGGCCAGCTGAGTAAAAGAGTCACTGAAATTCCTCAAAGTACTCTCCCAAGCAATACAGAAGAAAATCCAAAAGGAGAGTGCAAGGCCATTGAAATGACCATCATGGCCGAAGCCACAAAAGAGGAGGAGGACATGAATCCCAAGGAAGAAGACCTCCTGGGATGTCCAGTGATCAATAAGGAATTTCCCTCTGAGGTACCAAAGGAATCTGAGACTCATCTAGAGACCATAGAGATTCCATTGAACCTCCTTACGCCCTTCATGAGCTCTGATGAGTATTCCTCTTCTGAAGAGAATGAGGATGTCACTGAAGAGCAAGTTGCCAAGTTCCTTGGTGCAATCATGAAGCTGAATGCCAATTTATTTGGTAATGAGACTTGGGGAGATGAACCTCCCCTGTTCACCAATGAACTAAAAGCATTGGATCAACTGAGATTGCCTCAGAAAAATAGGATCCTAGAAAGTTCCTAATACCTTTTACCATAGGCACCATGATCTTTGAAAAGGCTCTGTGTGGCCTTGGTTCAGGGATAAACCTCATGCCCCTCTCTGTAATAGAGAAACTGGGAATCTTTGGGGTGCAAGCTGCTAAAATCTCATTAGAGATGGCAGACAATTCAAGAAAACAGGCTTATGGACAAGTAGAGGACGTGTTAGTAAAGGTTGAAGGCCTTTACATCCCTGCTGATTTCATAGTCCTAGATACTGGGAAGGATGAGGATGAATCTATCATCCTTGGAAGACCCTTCCTAGCAACAGCAAAAGCTGTGATTGATGTTGACAGAGGTGAATTATTCCTTCAATTGAACAAGGACTCCCTTGAGTTTAAAACTCAAGGTCATCCTTCTGTAAACATGGAAAAGAAGCACAATAAGCCTCTCTCAAAACAGAGTCAACCAGAGCCCCCATAGTCAAACTCTAAGTTTGGTGTTGGGAGGCTGATGACAAGTCATCCTAGCCCATTTTAGCTAGTCTTTTTCTTTAGTTTTCATTAGAATTATGCACTTTCTTAAGCTACAAGCAAGCTAATTGAGTAGAATTTCATGTTTCCCTTGATTGAACCAACCATATGTGAATTCATGCCATTTCATGAGGTTTTAAGCTATAATTGTTGCATATTGTGGAAGATTGAATACCTCATGATTTTGAGCAAAACTTTGATTAGTTTGGTTGATCAATGATAGGTGAAGAAGGCTTGGAGAAAGGTTGAAGCAAAGAGGAATGGCTAGGAGTGAAGAGAGGACAATGGAATAAGTGAAAATTGAACCGGGTTGCATGAAGTTAGCCCCAACGTTAGCCCCCTAACTTGGAGGCTAACGTTGGGCATGTGAATCACTCTTTGGAAGTAGCCAACGTTAGCTCCAACGTTAGCCCCCTAACTTGGAGGCTAACGTTGGAACTTGAGAGTTTCTCCCTGGGCTACCAACGTTTGCGCCAACGTTAGCCCCCTAACTTGGAGGCTAACGTTGGCACTTAAATCACAAAGGGGGAAGGCCAACGTTTGCGCCAACGTTAGACCCCTAACTTGGAGGCTAACGTTGGCGCCACTCACACCAAGCATTGCCAACGTTAGGGTCAAAGTTAGACCCCTAACGTTGGCGCCAACGTCCATACCAGAAGGATGTGGTTTGCTGATATGAAAAGTTAGGGTCAAAGTTAGACCCCTAACTTTGACCCTAACGTTGAAGACCAACGTTGGCTAACTCCATTTCCGGTTCAATTGGTTCACTTCGGTTCTTCTTCTATCTTCAAAGAGCAATCAACCAAGGCCTCTTTCAACCCAACTCCACCAAGAGCAAAGGCCCATGATCATCACTCAAAGGCACAAGAAATAGATAAAATAGGAATTTCATTTAATTGTAATTTGTTTTTAATTTCATTTCCATTTTGTAAAGCCTATATAAGGCATCATTTTCATATTTGTGAGGAGGCTGGCTCCAGAAGGGAGCACGAGGATTCAAGAGCTCTCTTTAAATTTTCTTTTCTTTGTTTTTGAATCTTGGGTTGAGAATTGAAGAAATTCTGTTTCAATCTCACCTTGAGAATTCTCTCTGTTTACTTGTCAGCATAATTTCAGTGAATTGTGATTTGAATCAAAACTCTCTTTACTGCTTTCTTCTCTATTTTCTTCTGCAATTATTCTCTGTTGGATCAAGGAAGGAATTGAGATCTAGACTTGGTCTCTAGTCTCATCCAACCCCTGAGATCTTCAACCTCTCATTTAGATTTTGCAATTGAGCCAAGTTGCTCTCTGTTTTGATTTTAAAGTGATTTTCCAAATCTGTTGAACCTGCTGCATCTTTTACTTCTCTGTTTGATTGTCATTTACACTTCCGTGTTTGATTTCATGAATTCCAGTACCTAATTTCTTTTATTCTTCTTGCAATTTAACTTTCCAATTACTTGATCTACTGCTTTCTTTTAATTTCCAGCACCCACTCCCTTTTAATTTCATGCAATTTACATTTCTTGCAATTTAAGATTCTTGCAATTTACATTTCTTGCTTTTTAAGTTTCAATGCAATTTACTTTCTGCACTTTAATTTTCCTTGTCATTTACATTCTGTTGGCTTCAATTGTCACTCAAATCACTCAATGTTAGCTTGACTAAACTAATCACCCACTAAAGTTGCTTGATCCATCAATCCCTGTGGGATCGACCTCACTCCCGTGAGTTTTTATTACTTGATACGACCCGGTACACTTGCCGGTTAGATTTGTGTGTTTTGGGAGAAATTTATCTTTCAACAAAATATTCATCAAGTTTTTGGCGCCGTTGCCGGGGATTGATTAGATTGACAATGATTAAGTGAGGTGGTGATCTAGATCAAGCACTTTTTCTTTAATTTTTGACTAACCTACTAACTGTTTGAAGTTTTGTCTCAACCGGCTACATCCAATTTTCAAGAGAATCACTGTGTTTTCTATTGATTGATTTATATGTCACAGGGAAGAAGAAGTTTCTGAGAAAGAAGAACATCACAACATGAAGCCACAACTCATTACACTAATAGAGAACAATTGTTCCTATGGTGGAAATCCCTTGGAGGACTCTAAACAGCACCTATCCATTTTTCTGAAAACATGTGGGGCTGTCAATCTCAATGGTGTAGACCATGATACCATTAAGCTCATGTTATTTCCCTTCTCACTGAAGGATGAAGCGGCACAATGGCTTGAAACCTTTCCTCAAGGAAGTATAACTAGTTGGGATGAATTGGTTGCCAAGTTTCTAGCCAAATTTTCCTCACCCCAACAAAACATCAAGATGAAAGAAGGAGTACATCCATTCATACAAAGAGAGGAAGAACCACTGTTCAAAGCATGGGAGAGATACAAGAAATCAAATGACAAGGTAGATTTTCGAGCATTCTATGAAGGATTAACCTCCGAAACAAGAAAAGCAGTAGATTACTTCTCAGATGGCCTACTCAAGGCAACAGCAACCATCCAAGGAACTGCAGAGTTCAGTGACAAAAGAGCCAATAACCAACACTCATTTGAGATGCCACGGAATGCAATTTCAGAAAAGGGAGTAATGAATCTTGAAGGAGTGAGAGCAATCATGGATCAAAACAAGCAGCTACACCAGCAAACACAGCAGCAATTGGAATCAATAGCCAGACAAATTGATTCTCTACATTCAGCCACAGTGAATACACAATTTCCACCATGGAAACCACATTCTTATTTAAGAATGAGGGAATCTCAGTATCAGGAACAAAGGGACTTCAACTATAATAACCCCAACTTCCCAAACCTGCAAAAACATCACCATACCAACAAAAATCACTACACACCATCCCAATATACACACCTCCAACCTTATCCTACCCCACCACCTGCCCAAAATGACTTCCATCAATCACCACAATTTACACAGTCACAACCAATCCTAAACCTTCAAAAACTCTATGTTCTAGAAATGATGATGGAAAGGTTTATGAAAATCCAAGAAATGACATTAATAGAGCAGGAGGACATAAGGAAAAACCAAGAGGCATATCTCAAGAGAATTGAAAGGTACATGGAACAAATGGTTCAAAACCCTGCTAAATTGGGTGAGAGAGAAGGAAATATATCCCTAAGAGCCACTGAAGATGACTCGAAGAACAATGAAAAAGCTGCTGAGTTGAAAGGGAAGACAGTTATGGAAAACAAGGAGAAGCCTACGGTAAGAGGAGGAAACCAAAGGCAACTGAGACTTCAACTTCCATGATCAGAGGATGAAGAATGTCAAGCTAGTGACAATAAAAGAGCGCTTGTTGGGAGGCAACCCAACCTGAGGTAGTTTTCTTTCCATAGTTATTTTAATAAAAAGGTTAATTAACTTCATCTATAATGCAAGAAGCTAAGTTTGGTGTTGCACACCAACACAATCTAAGGGAGAATGAAGGATTCTAAGTTTGGTGTTCCACCAAAGTCTTACTTAAAAGCACATTCTCACTTTCTGCATAATATAGGCTTCAAGCATACTGGATGAAATAGTTAGCCATTTTACTGCATTTCTTAGTTTCCAGTTCCATCACTTGTGAAAGAGAAAAAGAAATTATCACACATGGTTAACCATGGGCAAGGTACTAAGTTTGGTGTTCCCACACCAAAGTAAGTTCAAAAAGCCCGCAAATAAATCATGAAAATTAACCATTGTTTCCAAGTGCTTGGGGAACAAGCAACTTTCAATATCATTGCAGAGGCCCATACAAGCTGTTAGAAGGATTAAGCATCATCAACCAAAGAGACAAAAGATGAACTTAAAGGCCAGCAATGATGATGATGAGAAGAAGGAAATCAAGCAAACTTCAACAGGTTGTATTGTTAAGTCATTGTTTTACATCAAATATTGCTGTGATTGAAAGTTGGATTGTATCCTGATCTACCCTGCCTGCATACATAGTATAATTTCTCTCTTTATAATTCAATAAGCAAGATGTTTGATCATTCACAACATTCTTATCTTCAAAACTTGTTTGCACTCAATTTCCAAGAAATGCATCACATGAAAGTTCTTTGGAAAGAAGGATTAAGGAATTAAACAATTTTGAGGCAAGCAAAAGATTAGGAGAAGTGGTGGTTCTGGTTATATGATTTTGTACTGAGGTTGCATGCTTGTGAAAACTTGCATGGGAGCTCATAGGCGGGACAGGAAGTTCAAAGAAGTATTGTGGAGATTCTCAAAAATCTATTGATCCAAGAAGCAGCAAACAAAACAAAAGAAAGAAAAGAAAATACAAAAACAAAAGAACATGGTCCAAGGCTCTGAGCATCAATTACTAGGCAGAAAAGAAAGAAGAAACAATGACTCAAAGAGTTGTTAGCCTAGTAAAATGCTTGTGGTTGAAGTGTGTCAAGGAAAGAGGCTTGAGCAAGTAAATCCTTAGGGGTGCTTTAACACCTAATACCTTAAAACCAACTGGTTTAGGAGTATTGATTGAAAGCTTATCTAAAGAGCCGCTTTGAGACATGATACTTAGAGTCGAGACCAAGGCACAGAAACTATAAGCTGCTTCAAGGTGATTACACATAAAGAGACCTCCATGGTACCATTTGAATGAAAATCCTAAGACCTACGACTCCCAATATGTAAGGACTAGTGAGCACTGAAGCCCTTGCATGAGCATATGATTTAGAGTTCACCCCACTGATACTTGATCACTTCACTCACTGCACTTTACAAGTGTTCCTCAATCCATTTTAATTGAAAGAACCTTGGAGCATAAATCTATTTCTTGCTTGGGGACAAGCAAGCTTTAAGTTTGGTGTTGTGATGACAAGTCATCCTAGCCCATTTTAGCTAGTCTTTTTCTTTAGTTTTCATTAGAATTATGTACTTTCTTAAGCTACAAGCAAGCTAATTGAGTAGAATTTCATGTTTCCCTTGATTGAACCAACCATATGTGAATTCATGCCATTTCATGAGGTTTTAAGCTATAATTGTTGCATATTGTGGAAGATTGAATACCTCATGATTTTGAGCAAAACTTTGATTAGTTTGGTTGATCAATGATAGGTGAAGAAGGCTTGGAGAAAGGTTGAAGCAAAGAGGAATGGCTAGGAGTGAAGAGAGGACAATGGAATAAGTGAAAATTGAACCGGGTTGCATGAAGTTAGCCCCAACGTTAGCCCCCTAACTTGGAGGCTAACGTTGGGCATGTGAATCACTCTTTGGAAGTAGCCAACGTTAGCTCCAACGTTAGCCCCCTAACTTGGAGGCTAACGTTGGAACTTGAGAGTTTCTCCCTGGGCTACCAACGTTTGCGCCAACGTTAGCCCCCTAACTTGGAGGCTAACGTTGGCACTTAAATCACAAAGGGGGAAGGCCAACGTTTGCGCCAACGTTAGACCCCTAACTTGGAGGCTAACGTTGGCGCCACTCACACCAAGCATTGCCAACGTTAGGGTCAAAGTTAGACCCCTAACGTTGGCGCCAACGTCCATACCAGAAGGATGTGGTTTGCTGATATGAAAAGTTAGGGTCAAAGTTAGACCCCTAACTTTGACCCTAACGTTGAAGACCAACGTTGGCTAACTCCATTTCCGGTTCAATTGGTTCACTTCGGTTCTTCTTCAATCTTCAAAGAGCAATCAACCAAGGCCTCTTTCAACCCAACTCCACCAAGAGCAAAGGCCCATGATCATCACTCAAAGGCACAAGAAATAGATAAAATAGGAATTTCATTTAATTGTAATTTGTTTTTAATTTCATTTCCATTTTGTAAAGCCTATATAAGGCATCATTTTCATATTTGTGAGGAGGCTGGCTCCAGAAGGGAGCACGAGGATTCAAGAGCTCTCTTTAAATTTTCTTTTCTTTGTTTTTGAATCTTGGGTTGAGAATTGAAGAAATTCTGTTTCAATCTCACCTTGAGAATTCTCTCTGTTTACTTGTCAGCATAATTTCAGTGAATTGTGATTTGAATCAAAACTCTCTTTACTGCTTTCTTCTCTATTTTCTTCTGCAATTATTCTCTGTTGGATCAAGGAAGGAATTGAGATCTAGACTTGGTCTCTAGTCTCATCCAACCCCTGAGATCTTCAACCTCTCATTTAGATTTTGCAATTGAGCCAAGTTGCTCTCTGTTTTGATTTTAAAGTGATTTTCCAAATCTGTTGAACCTGCTGCATCTTTTACTTCTCTGTTTGATTGTCATTTACACTTCCGTGTTCGATTTCATGAATTCCAGTACCTAATTTCTTTTATTCTTCTTGCAATTTAACTTTCCAATTACTTGATCTACTGCTTTCTTTTAATTTCCAGCACCCACTCCCTTTTAATTTCATGCAATTTACATTTCTTGCAATTTAAGATTCTTGCAATTTACATTTCTTGCTTTTTAAGTTTCAATGCAATTTACTTTCTGCACTTTAATTTTCCTTGTCATTTACATTCTGTTGGCTTCAATTGTCACTCAAATCACTCAATGTTAGCTTGACTAAACTAATCACCCACTAAAGTTGCTTGATCCATCAATCCCTGTGGGATCGACCTCACTCCCGTGAGTTTTTATTACTTGATACGACCCGGTACACTTGCCGGTTAGATTTGTGTGTTTTGGGAGAAATTTATCTTTCAACAAAATATTCATCAAGTTTTTGGCGCCGTTGCCGGGGATTGATTAGATTGACAATGATTAAGTGAGGTGGTGATCTAGATCAAGCACTTTTTCTTTAATTTTTGACTAACCTACTAACTGTTTGAAGTTTTGTCTCAACCGGCTACATCCAATTTTCAAGAGAATCACTGTGTTTTCTATTGATTGATTTATATGTCACAGGGAAGAAGAAGTTTCTGAGAAAGAAGAACATCACAACATGAAGCCACAACTCATTACACTAATAGAGAACAATTGTTCCTATGGTGGAAATCCCATTAGAGGACAATTCAAGAACATCACAACATGCAAGCTGCTAAAATCTCATTAGAGATGGCAGACAATTCAAGAAAACAGGCTTATGGACAAGTAGAGGACGTGTTAGTAAAGGTTGAAGGCCTTTACATCCCTGCTGATTTCATAGTCCTAGATACTGGGAAGGATGAGGATGAATCTATCATCCTTGGAAGACCCTTCCTAGCAACAGCAAGAGCTGTGATTGATGTTGACAGAGGTGAATTATTCCTTCAATTGAACAAGGACTCCCTTGAGTTTAAAACTCAAGGTCATCCTTCTGTAAACATGGAAAAGAAGCACAATAAGCCTCTCTCAAAACAGAGTCAACCAGAGCCCCCATAGTCAAACTCTAAGTTTGGTGTTGGGAGGCCACAACCAAATTCTAAGTTTGGTATTCAACTCCCATATCCAAACTCTAAGTTTGGTGTTGGGGAGTCTCAACAATGCTCTGAACATCTTTGAGGCTCCATGAGAGCCCACTATCAAGCTATTGACATTAAAGAAGCGCTTGTTGGGAGTCAACCCAATTTTTATTTATCTAATTTTTATTTTCATTGTTTTTCATGTTTTATTAGGTTCATGATCATGTGGAGTCACAAAATAAATATAAAAATTGAAAATAGAATCAAAAACAGCAGAAGAAAAATCACACCCTGGAGGAGGATCTTACTGGCGTTTAAACGCCAGTAAGGAGCATCTGTCTGGCGTTCAACGCCAGAACAGAGCATGTTTCTGGCGTTGAACGCCAGAAACAAGCAGCATCCTGGCGTTCACAGTAAGGAAAGCTGGCGCTGAACGCCAGAAACAAGCATCTGGCTGGCGTTCAACGCCAGAAATATGCTGCATCTGGGCGTTGAACGCCCAGAACAAGCATCAGTTCGACGTTTAAACGCCAGGATCTGTGAATCTCACAAGATCCCCACCCACCTCACCCCCTCTCTCTCCATTCATGGTCATCCCTTCTGTTTTCTATTCACCACTCACAGCCATACACATATCCATCCATCTCCTCCATATCTTCTTCTTCTATTCTTTCTTCTTTTGCTCGAGGGCGAGCAACATTCTAAGTTTGGTGTGGTAAAAGCATAAGCTTTTTGTTTTTCCATTACCATTGATGGCACCTAAGACCGGAGAAACCTCTAGAAAAGGGGAAGGGAAGACAAAGGCTTCCACCTCCGAGTCATGGAAGATGGAAAGATTCATCTCAAAGGTCTATAGCTCAGTGGTAGAACATGTGGCTGCAAATCAAGAGATCCCTGAGATACCTCAGGGGATGCACTTCCCTCCACATAAATATTGGGAGAAAATCAACACCTCCCTAGGAGAATTAAGTTCCAACATGGGACAATTAAGGGTGGAACATCAAGAGCACTCCATCATCCTTCATGAAATTATAGAAGATCAAAAAGCAATGAGGGAGGAGCAACAAAGACAAGGAAGAGACATAAAAGAGCTCAAGGACATCATTGTTTCCTCAAGAAGGAAACGCCACCATCACTAAGGTGGATTCATTCCTTGTTCTTACATTCTCTATTTTTCATTTTCTTTATGTTAAGTGCTTATCCATGTTTGTGTCTTATTACATGATCATTAGTCTTTAGTAACTTTGTCTTAAAGTTATGAATGTCCTATGAATCCATCACCTCTCTTAAATGAAAAATGTTTTAATTCAAAAGAACAAGAAGTACATGAGTTTCGAATTTATCCTTGAACTTAGTTTAATTATATTGATGTGGTGACAATGCTTCTTGTTTTATGAATGAATGCCTGAACAGTGCATATGTCTTTTGAAGTTGTTCTTTTAGAATGTTAAATATGTTGGCTCTTGAAAGAATGATGAAAAGGAGACATGTTATTTGATAATCTGAAAAATCGTAAAATGATTCTTGAAGCAAGAAAAAGCAGCAAAGAACAAAGCTTGCAGAAAAAAAAATAGCGAAAAAAAATAGAAAAAATAGAGAGAAAAAGCAAGCAAAAAAAGCCAAAAGCTCTTAAAACCAAGAGGCAAGAGCAAAAGGCCAATAACCCTTAAAACCAAAAGGCAAGGGTAAATAAAAAGGATCCCAAGGCTTTGAGCATTAGTGGATAGGAGGGCCTAAAGGAATAAAATCCTGGCCTAAGCGGCTAAACCAAGCTGTCCCTAACCATGTGCTTGTGGCGTGAAGGTGTCAAGTGAAAACTTGAGACTGAGCGGTTAAAGTTAAGGTCCAAAGCAAAAACAGAGTGTGCTTAAGAACCCTGGACACCTCTAATTGGGGACTTTAGCAAAGCTGAGTCACAATCTGAAAATGTTCACCCAGTTATGTGTCTGTGGCATTTATGTATCCGGTGGTAATACTGGAAAAAAAGTGCTTAGGGCCACGGCCAAGACTCATAAAGTAGCTGTGTTCAAGAATCAACATACTGAACTAGGAGAATCAATAACACTATCTGAACTCTGAGTTCCTATAGATGTCAATCATTCTGAACCTCAATGGATAAAGTGAGATGCCAAAACTATTCAAGAGGCAAAAAGCTACAAGTCCCGCTCATTTGAATGGAGCTATGTTTCATTGATAGTTTGGAATGTATAATATATTCTCTTCTTTTTATCCTATTTGATTTTCAGTTGCTTGGGGACAAGATACAATTTAAGTTTGGTGTTGTGATGAGCGGATAATTTATACGCTTTTTGGCATTGTTTTTAGTATGTTTTTAGTAGAATCTAGTTACTTTTAGGGATGTTTTTATTAGTTTTTATGTTAAATTCACATTTTTGGACTTTACTATGAGTTTGTGTATTTTTCTGTGATTTCAGTTATTTTCTGGTTAAAATTGAGGGACTTGAGCAAAAATCAGATTCAGAGGTTGAAGAAGGACTGCTGATGCTGTTAGATTCTGACCTCTATGCACTCAAAGTGGTTTTTCTGGAGCTACAGACCTCAAAATGGTGCGCTTCCAATTGCGTTGAAAAGTAGATATCCAGGGCTTTCCATCAATATATAATAGTCCATACTTTGGCCGAGTTTAGACGACGCAAAAGGGCATTGAACGCCAGTTCTACGCTGCTGTCTGGAGTTAAACGCCAGAAACACGTCACGAACCAGAGTTGAACGCCAGAAATACGTTACAACCTGGCGTTCAACTCCAGAAAGAGCCTCTGCACGTGTAACATTCAAGTTCAGTCCAAGCACACACTAAGTGGGCCCAGGAAGTGAATTTCTGCATCAATTACTTACTTCTGTAAACCCTACTAACTAGTTTATTATAAATAGGACTTTTTACTATTGTATTAGACATCTTATGATTTTTAGTTCATCTTAGGATCATATTGATCACGTTTTGGGGGGATGGCCATTCGGCCATGCCTGGACCTTTCACTTATGTATTTTCAACGGTAGAGTTTCTACACTCCATAGATTAAGGTGTGGAGCATAAGCTGTTGGGGCATCTCATCCCTCTTGGATATATTACCAAATCTTTGGCATGGGGAACAAGATTTACAAAAGGCAGTAGCATCTTTAAAAAGAGTAGGCCACCAGAATCGACAGCCTAAAATTTTTCTAGCTGTTCTTTGAGGACCAAAATGTCCACCACTCTCAGATGAGTGGCAGGCTTCTAAAATAGACTGGAATTCTGATTGAGGCACACACCTTCTAATTATCTGATCAGCATCATACCTCCATAAATATGGGTCATCCCAGATATAATATTTGGACTCACTTTTCGACTTGTCTTTCTGATGCTTAGTAAAATTGGGAGGAAAGGTATGACTAACTAGATAATTAGCTATAGGCGCATACCAAAGAACTACTTCAGATATTGCTTGCAAGCTATCAAATGGAAAAGCATCATTGATAGGAGTGGAATCAATCTTAATGTGTTCAAGGCGACTCAAGTGGTCCGGCACTAAATTCTGGGAACCACTCCTATTCTTAATTTCTAAATCAAATTCTTGCAGCAGCAATATCCAACATATTAGCCTTGGTTTGGACTCTTTTTTTGCTCATAAAGATTTTAGAGCTGCATAGTCCGAGTACACTACCACCTTAGTACCAAGTAAATAGGGTCAAAATTTATCCAGAGCAAAAACAATAGCCAGAAGCTCTTTTTCAGTGGTAGTGTAGTTAGACTAAGCAGCGTCTAAGGTCTTAGATGCATTAGCAATCACAAAAGGATCCTTATCTTCGCGCTGGGCCAGCGCCGCTCCTACTGCATGGTTGGAGGCGTCACACATAATCTCAAAGGGCTGGCTCCAGTCTGGCCCTCTCACAATCGGAGCTTGAGTCAAGGTGATCTTCAGCTTATCAAACGCTTCCATACAGTCCTCACTTAGCTCGAATTCAACATCCTTCTGCAGCAGTCTGGATAAAAGCAGTGCTACCTTATTGAAGTCCTTGATAAATCTCTGGTAGAAACCTTCATGGCCAAGGAACGAACAAACTTCCCTGACGGAGGAGGGGTAAGGTAAACTAGAAATGACATCTACCTTTGCTGGATCTACAGAAATACCAGTATTAAAAACAACATGTCCTAGAACAATACCTTGTTGAACCATTAAATGACATTTTTCAAAATTTAAAACAAGGTTTGAACTAACACACCTGTCTAATACTCTAGCTAAGCTATCCAAGCAAAGGTTAAAAGAATCACCATACACACTAAAATCATCCATAAAAACTTCCATACAGTCCTTAAGAAGATCTGAGAAAATACTCATCATGCACCTTTGAAATGTAGCCGGTGCATTACATAAGCCAAAAGGCATCCTCCTGTATGCATATGTTCCAAAGGGACATGTAAAATTAGTTTTCTCCTGATCTTCTGGAGCTATATGAATTTGAAAATATCCTGTGTAACCATCTAAAAAGCAGTAGTCTGATTTACCTAACAAGCGATCAAGCATCTGATCAATAAATGGCAGGGGATAGTGATCCTTGCGAGTAGCCTAGTTGAGGTGCTTGTAATCAATGCAAACCCACCAGGCGTTCTGCACTCTAGTTGCTATGAGCTCTCCTTGCTCATTCTTCACTGTAGTGACTCCAGACTTCTTGGGCACCACTTGTACTGGGCTGACCCATTTGCTATCTAAGATATCAGCTTCCAGCAATCTGGTCAGTTCCTTCTTGACAAAATCCAAGATGGTGGGATTTAGTCTTCTTTGGGTTTGACGGACAGGCCTTACTCCCTCTTCCAAAAATATCATGTGCTCACAGACTTGAGGGCTGATGCCTACTATATCCGCCAAGCTCCACCCAATTGCTTTCTTGTGTCTTCTCAGCACACTAAGTAGCTGCTCCTCTTGTTGGGAAGTGAGTTCCCTTGCAATGATAACTAGGAGCTTCTGATTAGCCTCAAGGTATGCATACTTGAGGTGAGGTGGAAGGGGCTCTAACTCCAATTTTTGCTCATGGCTAGGAACTTGATCATCCGTAGCCATTGATGGTGGCAAGGTATCTTCAATAAGCTCAGGGGGCTTCTCCACACTTGCACCTTGCTCCATGTGCATCTCTTCTACTTCTTCCTGGTGGATTTCAGCCACGGTCTCATCAATGGTGTCGCATTAGAAGATAGAATGGTATTCCGGAGGGTGCTTCATAGCTTCATCCAGATTGAAGCTCACTGCTTGGCCGTCTATCTAAAAAGAATACGTTCCTAAGATGGCATCCAGTTTGAACTTTGAAGTGTTCAGGAATACTCTTCCAAGCAGGATAGATGACGGTCTTCCTGAGTCATTAGGGAATATCTCTAAAATATAGAAGTCAACGGGAAATGCGAGCCCCTTAATTCTCACCAGCACGTCTTCAGCAATTCCAACCACTGTGATGATGTTTTTATCTGCTAAAACAAAACGAGCTGCCGACCTTTTTAACGGAGGGAGCCTCAAAGCATCATATGTAGACAATGGCATAATACTCACGCACGCTCCTAAATCACACATGCAGTCAGAAAATATTACACCCCCAATGGTACAGTTAACTATGCATGGACCCGGATCACTACATTTTTTCGGTATATCACCCATTAAAGCAGATATAGAACTACCTAAGGGAATAGTTTCTAATTCATTAATTTTATCCTTATGCATGCACAAATCTTTTAGAAACTTTACATATTTAGGTACTTACTGAATAGCATAAAAAAGGGGAATAGTTACCTCAACCTTTTTGAAGATTTCGACCATTTTGGGATCGAGCTCCATCTATTTTCTGGGTTTCCTTGCAAGGTATGGAAATGGAATAGGGATAGCGTCTCTTGCAGCTTTAGCTTCCCTTGGTTCTCCATTCATTGGTTGAGTTGCTTCTTCTTCAATCATGTCTTGTACTTCATTTTCCTCTTCAACATCCTCCACTTCAACCACGTCCTCAACTGGGGCGTTTTCTTATGGGCTTAGCTCCTCGTGACTCCTCTCTTGTAGTGTGGTTCTAGACCTCAATGTGATGGCATTGATTCCACTCTTGGGGTTGGATAAAGGTTGAGAAGGAATGGCACTAGAGCTTAGAGGCTGATTGTTGGGAGTAGATAATGACTCTATCTGAGAGACGAGAGCTTGTAAAGTGGCTTTCAGACCGTTTATGGTAGAGTTAAATGTAGTCTGCATGTCTTGTTGCCCTTGTGAAAGGGTATGAAGTATCTCGTCATTAGAAGAGGAAGGGGGATAAGTGATCTGAGGTGTCTGCTGTTGGTTGTTCTGAGGCACTTGGGATTGCCTTAGGTGAGGTGCTCTGTAAGGTTGATTCTGGTTCTGCTGTTAGTATGGAGAATTCTACTGATATTGATTTTGTTGATTGTTATTATTATTCCACCTCTGATTTCCCTGGTTGTCTCTGCCTCCTCTGTTATAGTTGTCCCTCCAGCCTTGGTTGGAATTATCCCTCCAGCCTTGGTTGGAGTTGTCTTGCCAACCTTGGTTATAGTTCCCACCTTGGTTATAGTTGCCGCCTTGTTAATAGGAACCTTGAGTTGGGCGGTCATAGAAATTGTGAGTAGCTGCCAAGGTGTTGTCCTCTTATTGGAGTTGCAGACACTCATCAGTATAATGACTATAGCATGCACATATCCCGCACACTCTCTGAGGAACCAGTTGTTGACTATGTTGTGGTGAGAGATGCTGAGATTGTTATTGATTCAGTTGTATCTACTTTAGTAGGTTGGTCATCTCACACAGAGTGTGTGTCAGAGCAGGAGTCTCACTGCTAGAGGAAACCTCTGCAACAGCCTTGGGATGGCTGTTCCTATGTCTAGCATTCTGAGTGGACTTAGCTAGGTCATTGATCAGTTGCCATGCTTCGTCTGCGGTCTTGTACTTTTTAAGAGAACCATTACTCGTGTAGTCTTATCCTGGGGCTTCATGCCTTGTGTGAAGTAGCTGATCAACACTAACTTTTCAATCATGTGGTGGGGGCATGCGTCCAGAAGATTCCTGAAGTGCTCCCAATACTCATAAAGGGTTTCTGATTCGCCTTGAATAATGCAGGAAATTTCTTTCCTCAGTCTATCAGTAACTTCAGCTGGAAAGTATTTTTCCAAAAATTCTCTCCTGAGCGTATCCTAGTTAGTGACAACTACTTCAGGTTGAGTGTAGTACCACTCCCTTGCCTTTTCCTCAAGAGAAAATGGGAAGGCGGCCAGCAAAATAGCAGTCTCATCTGCACCGTGATTCCTAACCGTGGAACAGGCTGTCTGAAAATCCCGGAGATGCTTTATAGGCTCCTGAGCAGGTAAGCCATGAAACTTAGGTATCAAGTTGATTAGCGCTGTCTTCAGTTCAAATTCTGCAGCCAGATTTGGGTGACGCGCTTGATACGGTTGCAGTGTAAAGTCTGGAGCTCCTGCCTCCTGGAGAGTAATCCTTCTGGGTTCCGCCATATTACCTGCACGTAAATGAATAGAATCAATAGTAGAGGAGCTTGTTTCTTCCTCAGATGGCGGTTCAGATTCGCCCTCAGATGAGACTGGTGAATTGATAGTAACCACTTCACCACCCTCAGAGGCTAACCGACGTCGAGCTGGCTTAATACGTGAAAGAGTTCTTTCAATTTCAGGATCAAATGCGGCTAAGCTCGGATCAGACACTAAACGCATCATTCAACGAATGAAACATACAGTTCATGGTAATAAAATAAAATAAAATATGCAAATAAATAAAATTAAAAATATTTACACCAACTAATAATTTAGCATGCTATTGCAACTCCCCGCAATGCCGCCAAAAATTGACGTGGCAGAAATTAGCCGATTAAGAAATTAATATAAGAAATACGTTGCAAGTACAGTTCTTAACCAGCAAAAATCCGCTTATCAATTAAGAAGGGTTGTCACAAATTTTAGAATAAAAATATTAGAAGTAAGAATCCTAGGTCGTCTCCCAAAGAGTTGACAAAAGAGTGCTATTTTATTAGTCAGGAGTTTTCCGAGAATTTTTAAGAGTTGGAGTACAGGAAATTAAATGATTGTAATTTAAGGCAATGAAAATTAACGAGAGAATTTATATAATCAAATAAAAGCCTTGACCGGGGGTAGATTAATTGGAAGTTCTATCCTTGTTGGTTTTTCCCAGGTGGAATAGCAAGAGGTTGTTGTTCTACTTAGTCATCCCTTACTAAATAAAGGAAAGTCAAGCAACCAACTAATCAACTCTGAATCCCAAGTCCTAATCCTCTCCTTAGGAAGGGTTAGAGTCAGCGACTAGAGAGTTAGCCAACAACTTCCAATTTAACTAATCACTTGAGTATTCCAATTCTAGGTTCTCCTTTTAATCAACCCTCAAGCCAAGTTGGGAGTCTACTCCATTGAAATGAATACAACGTTCACAGGCATATAAAGGGAATAAAAAGAAGACATGATAAATTAAATAATAACTAAAAATTAATTAAAAATAAAAATAGTACTTTACATTAATAAATCCCAAAATGCAACATCCTTATTTGAACAGGGTTAATGGGCAATTAAAAGAGTAAATGAATAAGCAAACAAACTAGAATAATGGAAACGTCAATGGAGGTAATGACTCTTCTCAATATCCAAAGCAAAAGCATAAAAAGCATAAAGACTAGAACTATGAATGTGAAGAAAACCTAGAGAAAGAGTGATTTCTCTCTGAAATTCCAATCTAAAACTAAAAACTATGCGAATGAGAATGTATGTTGAGTCTCTGCTTGTCCCCTAGCTCTAGTCTGTGTTTCTGGGCCGAAAAATGGGTCCAAACTTGGCCCAAAATTGCCCCAAGCATTTTCTGCGATTTTTACAGGTCGCGCATGTCACGCGTACGCGCCAGTCACGCGTGCGCATCGTTTGGCGAACTTCCTTGTCACGCGTACACGTCAGGCACACGTACGCGTCGCCGTGCAAAACTCCAATTCACGCACACGCGTGAGCCATGCGTGCGCGTCGATTCTCGCTGGTTGTCTCCTTTATTTCTTGTGTTCCTTCCATTTATACAAGCTTCCTCTCCATCCTCTAACCCATTCCTTCCCTATATAGCCTGAAAACACTTAACACACAGATCACGGCATCGAATGTGATAAAGGGAAATTAAAAAATATTAAATTTAAAGGTCTAGGAAGCAAGTTTTCAATCATAGAACAAACTCTGGAAAGGAATTGTAAAATTATGAAAATCATATGAATAAGTGTGCAAAGGTTTGATAAAAACCACTCAAATTAGCACAAGATAAATCATAAAATAGTGGTTTATCAAGTTGCCATTGATAGGTAGTTTTCTTCTTTTCATACTTTTGCATATCTTGCTTTGATTGCTAGGTTGCTTATTAGATTCATGCTTTGATTAGAATAGTTGTTTTTGAATTGCATTTTGGTTAAAGTGCAAGTTTTGTTTGTTTTGGCTTTGAAAATTTTTCAAAAACCAAAAGATTTGTTGTTAAATTTGAATTTTGGGTGATTTAGAATGTTTATGGTTAGGAGAGTGTTAAATTCTACTTTTATGTTTCTAAAAAAAAGGGTCAATTCACACTTAAGCGTGGGCCATGCTTATGCGTGGATTGCCATAGGGGGACTCCTAGTACAAACACCAGAGATTTGTGCTAGAGTTGTGCTGCAATCCACGCGTAAGCATGGGCGACGCTTACGCGTCGATTGTCCCTGCTACAATCCACGCGTAAGCATGGGCGACACTTACGCGTCGATTGTCCCTGCTACAATCCATGCTTAAGCATGGTGGATGCTTATACGTGGATTGCACCCTGTTTTTCTCCTTTCTCCTTTCTTCTTCTTTCTTCTCTCCTTCTTTTTTCTTTCTACCTTTCTTCTTCTCTCTTCTTCGTTTCTTACTTTCTTCTTTTCCCTCTCTTCAAAATATATATATATATATTTTCTCATCTTTCCTTTTCTTTTATTGCATTTGCATACTTTTATTCATTGAATTTTAATTTTATTTTTATAGCTTGTTCTTATTTTCATTTCTAAATTTCTTATTTTAACATTGTTGTTGAATTCTCATACTCAATTGTTGAGATTTTCTTGGTTAATTTTGGTGCTTCTTGACTTGTTTGATATTGTTGGGTGATGAAATTTCTAAGTCAATGCTTAACCTTTGATGATACTTACATCCTTTGTGCATTGATAGGAACTTGCATGTCTTTCATGACCCACTCATTCCTACTTGAACTTGATGCTTTTGAGTGTTCTCCTCATGTCATTTACTTTTGCCTTGATTTTACTCGTGCATCAAGTATTATTGATATGTCTTCTCTTATATTGCTCTCTCTTCTATATGTTACAGCTGCCATGTAGTTGAGAACTACACTCTTACTTGGCATTAGCCCTTGCCTATGTTCTATTTGCCTTAATATTTTCGTCGTAGGGTTAATTTCTTTCTTTTTCTTTCCTTTTAGGATGGCCACCAAGAAGGAAGGGAAAATTTTCAAAATGTGGCGACAAACAAGTCATCCGCATAATTTTTTGAAGAAACTCATCAATTGTAGCAACCTATCCACCTTGCTCATCTTTGGATGCACTGAGGATGGTGTAATCTTCAAGTGTGGGGAGGTCGTTCGACCGATCTCTGTGGGTAACAATTTTCTTTCTCAACACCAATTCATAATTTTCTTTGTTAGCTAGTTGTTGCAATGCATGATTGGTTGCATGTTAGTTAGAATTTGTATATATTTTACCAACTCTTTCTTGTTAGGACTACTTGGTTAGGCTGATAACTTCTTTTTAAAGAAATCATCTTTAGGGCATGCTACCAATTTGAAAAAAATTTTGTGTTAATCTTGCTTGAAGAATTTATTTTGGAACATGGTTTTTGAGCCAAGAACACAAGCATGTGAGTTTTGAGCCTAATTGCGTGGTTACATCTTATAACCACTATTTTTTTCTTTCTTGTGTGCATCATTCTCTTTCTATGATTGTAATATTTGATTTGTTTGATTCTATATGTCCATTCATTTGTGTATACATGCATTTATATGATTGAGGCCATTGTTTCAATTAGCCTTACCTTTTATCTTCGATTGTTAGCCAACTTTGAGCCTACGATTAACCCACTTTGTTCTTAATTTAGCACATTACAAGCCTTAAAGTGATAAACAATAAATGTCCTTAATTTGGATCTTTGATTAGCTTAGGCTAGTGAGTGTGTGTATCATTCAAGTGTCGGGAAACTTGGGACATTGGTTGAGGTAAAAGGGTGTTTTGTATTTCCATTAAAAATCATAGGAATTAGGTACATACTCATGTATTAATTATGTTTAAACCATATGCATTGATATGTTTGTATATACTTTATTGCAAAAAAAAATATTATATATACAAAATAAAGAAAAATATATATCAAAAGAAAAATAAAAAGAAAAAATAGAAAAAGAAAAATATATATAGAAAAAAAAATGCAATACAAAATGCCCCAAAGCAAAGTAATAATAACAATGCATATGGAATGTGAATTGTATGGGTTGTTATATGTGTTTGGTGAGAGCTTAGGTTAATCAAAGATTCAGATTTTAAGCTCACTTGACCATATGCATCCTTACCTTTACCCTAGACCCATTACAATCTATGAATAAGTCCTCATGATAAATGTATGCATGCATTGAATAATTGTTGATTGTTAGATGAAAAACAAATCATGGAAAGCATGGTTATAAGAGAATTGAGTGATCAACCCTATACACTTGAGCGACTAGAGCGGATACACTTCCGGTGAGGGTTCAATGCTCAATTCCTTGTTCCCAGCTTTCATGAGCTTTCTTCTTGCAAGTCTATTTGAACTTCATTTTGATATTTGAATTGGTGGGATTCATGAATCATCATACTACTTTTGCCCTACTTGTTCATGTATGTCTTGGAGATTGATTTACTTTTAACCAAGTAGATAGAGTCATATTGCATTTAGTTGCATGCATGTAGATAAGTTTATACAGTTTCTTTGCATTGAATAAATGTTCATACTCCTTTTCTTGTCCTACTTTATTCTTAGCATGAGGACATGCTTAGTGTAAGTATGGGGAGATTTGATAAACCCTAATTTTGTGGTTTATCTTGTGCTTAATTTGGGGGATTTTATCACCTTTTCCCATATTTATTCACTAAAATAGCATGGTTTTGTAAATTCTCCTTAAATTGTGCTTAATAGTGAAAACATGCTTTTTAGGCCTTAAAATTGATAAATTTAATTCACCTTAATTCCATTCGATGCCTTAATATGTTTGTTATGTGATTTCAGGTTTAGAAGGCAAAGATTGGGTTGAAGGAATGAAGAAAAAGCATGCAAAAATGGAGAACTCATGAAGAAATGAAGGAATTGCTAAGCTGTCAATCCTGACCTCTTCATACTAAAACGATCATAATTTGAGCTACAGAGATTCAAATGAGGCGGTTTCAGTTGCGTTGGAAAGATAACATCCGGGACTTCAAAATGATATAAAATTTGCCATAGTTGCCTTGCGTTTGATGATGAGTACGCATCGTTCCATGCGCACGCGTCGCAGGAGTAGCGTGACTCACTTAAGACAATTCGTGGCCAGCGATTTCTGAAGCATTTTAGGCCCAATATAACTCATTTTTGATGCTATTCAACCCAAGAATTGAAGGGGAATGAACCAAGTAGACATAGTTTAGTTTTTTTCATGTTTTAGGTTGGAATTCTAGAGAGAAAAGCTCTCTCTTCTCTCTAGAATTAGGTTAGATTAGATTCAAATCTCTTCCTAGATCTAGATTTTAATTCTTGTTTTCATCTACTCTTCCTTTCAATTTCTTGTTGCTACATCTTTACTCTTTTAGTTCCTTTTGTTAATTTCTTATTCTAGTCATTTTTATGTTCATGCACTTTTGTTCCTTTTGATTTCAATTAATGCAATTTATGTTTTATGTTTGTTTATTATTTAATTGCTTTGTTCTTGTTATTTCCTTGCATTTGGTAGTGTTAGATTTTATATTTCTTGTCATTTTACTATGCTTTTCTTTTATACCTTCCAAGTGTTTGATAAAATGTTTGGTTGGATTTTAGTGTAGATTTTTCTAAACCATACAAAAAAATCTTCTCATCACAGAGTTGTCCAATGAAATTCTAGACATCTCAGATAAGCCATCATAGAACACGCCTATGAGGGACCATTCTGAGAGCATATCAGGAAGGCATCTCTTGATCAGTTGCTTGTATCTTTCCCAAGCTTCATAGAGGGATTCACCTTCTCTTTGTCTGAAGGTTTGTACTTTCACTCTAATCTTGCTCATCCTTTGAGAAGGAAAAAACTTAGCCAGAAAAGCATTTTCAAGCTTTTCCCAAGAGTCAAGACTCTCTCTTGGATAGGCATCCAACCAAAACTTAGCTCTGTCTCTTAAAGCAAAGTGGAAAAGCATAAGCTTATAGACTTCAGGATTAACTCCATTGGTCTTTACAGTATCACAGATCTGTAAGAATTCTGCTAAGAACTGATGTGGATATTCCATTGAAAGTCCATGGAATTTGCATTTCTATTGCGGAAGAGAGACTAACTGAGGCTTAAGCTCAAAATTGTTAGCTCCAATGGTAGGTACAGCAATGCTTCTGCCATAAAAGTCAGAGGTAGGCATGGTGAAGTCACCAAGAACCTTTCTAGGCTCATCTTATAATTCAGCCATGTCCTCCAATTCTTGTTCAAAATTTTCTGAAAGGTCTCTTCTGGAGTGTTGTGCTATAGCTTGTTGTAAACGCCTCATTAGAGTTTTTTCAGGTTCAGGATCAGGAGTCAAGAGGGGTTATTTATCCCTGTTCCTGGTCATAAATAAGAAGACAAAGAAAGATGGAAAGGAAGAAGGTTCTTTATGCCAATTGGCAAGAAGCTCCTCCTTAAAGTCAGAAGTAGAGGAAGAAGAAGAAGATAAAAATTAAAAATAAAAATAAATAAAATAAGTAGAGAAGAAAATTATCTTGGAAATAATAAATAAGAGTAAATAAAAAGAAGTGAAGATGGAAAGGAAGTCACAAGAAGAGCTTTCTGTGCCAATTGGCAAGAAGCTCCAAGTGAGATGTGAGATGAAAAGCAAAGAATTGTAGGCAAAGAGTCGATTAAAGTAGAGTTGAATGAATAGAGATGAGAAGAGAAGAAGTATAAATAGAAAAAATAAATTAAAATATATTTATTTTTATTTAATTAATTAATTGATTTTTCGAAAATTAAGTTAATTTAATTTAAAAAGATTTGAATTTTAATTTTTGAATTTTCAAAAATAGAAGAGAGAAAAGAGAGAGAAGTTTTCGAAGATTTGGAAGAGAAGAGAATTAGTTAGGTAGTTTTGAAAAAGAAGAGAGAGAGAAGAAGATATTATTTTCAAAAATTAAGGAGGGAAGTGTTAGTTAGGAGGTTTTGAAAAAGATGAGAGAGAAAAAGAGAGATATTTTCGAAAATTAAGGAAGAGAAGAGTTAGTTAGGAGGTTTTGAAAAATAAGAGAGAGAAGATAAGAAGTAGTTTTCAAAAATTTGAGAAGAGAGAGTTAGTTAGGTGGTTTTGAAAAAGATGAGAGAGAAGATAAGATAGTAATTAATAAAAGATAAAAAATAAAAATAAAAATAAAAGGTAAGATAAGAAAAAATTTTTAATTAAGATAAAATAGAAGATAAGATAAGATTTTAAAATTGAAAAATATATGATTTAAAAATTAGAAGTTAGAAAAGATAAGATAAGAAACAAAAATGATAAGATTAGTAAATTGATTTTGAAAAAGATTTAATTTTTAAAAAATTTGAAATTTGAAAAAGATAAGATGAGATTTTTGAATTTTGAAAAAGATATGAAATGATTTTGAAAAAGATAAGATTTTTTTTTTGAAAAAGATATGATTTTTACTTTTGAAAAATTTGATTTTTGAAAACTTGACAACTAACATAAGAAAAGATTTTAAAATCAAAATCTGAATTTTTTTTGTTAATTTTCGAAAATTAAGGTAAAAATTAGTTATAAAAGATATTTTTTTATTTTTTTTAAATTTATGATGAAAGATAAAAACACAAAAATGACACAAGACTTAAAATTTTTAGATCTTGCACCCTTGCTTTTTCAAAAATTTTGGAGGGAATTACCAAGGGACACCAAACGTAAAAATTTTAAGATCAAAATACATGCAAGACTCAAGAACACCTTGAAAACTCACAAGAACACAAAGAACAAAATTTAAAGACTCAAAGAACTCAAGAACACAAAAAAAGGACAGAAAACTTAAAATTTGTTTGTAAACCAAGACCAAATTTTCGAAAATTGCAAGAAGAATAAAAATAAAACACCAAACTTAAAGACTTGACACAAGATTAAACTAAGAAAAATTATTTTTGAAAAATTTTAGAAAGAAAGATCCAAAGGAGCAACTATTCCCAAGAACATAGACACATTCAAAAAATGCAAGCATTAAACAAAGAAAAAAAATAAAAATTAAAGACTCAAAGACTCAAACCAAGAACACAAAAATTAAACAAAGAAAAGAAATATATTTTTGAAAACGTTTTTAGAGTTTTTTGAAAAAATAAGAAGAAGAAAACAAAAATTAAAGAACTGAAAAATAAAAATTACCTGATCTAGGGAGCAAGACAATCTGGCAGTTTGTCCAAACTCAACAATCCTCGGCAACGGCGCCAAAAACTTGGTACGCGTGTACGCAAAACCAACACTATTTCGTACAACAGCAGTAGTACCAGGGATAAACCACTAATTTATGGTTTATTTTGTGCTGATTTGAGTGGCTTTTACCAAGTCTTTACATACTTATTCATATGATTTGCATGATTTTACAATTCCTTCCTAGTTTTGTTCTATGATTGAAAACTCGCTTCCTAAAACTTTACTTTGTGTATTTTAATTCCCCTTTATACCATTCATTGCCGGGATCCGTGTGTTAAGTGTTTCAGGCTTTATAGGACAGGAATGGCTTAGAGGATGGAGAGGAAGGTTGCAAAAAATGGAAGGAACACAAGAAACTAAGGAGATAACCAGCGAGCATCGACGCGCACGCATGGCTCACGCGTGCGTGCGATTTGGAGAAATTTACAGCGACGCGTGCGTGTACCTGACGCGTACGCGTGGATTGGAGTTTGCACGGAGATGCGTGCGCGTGCCTGACGCGTACAGGTGACAAGCGATGATGACCAGCGACACGAACACGTGACTGACGCGTAGCGTGACTTGCGCGATTTGCAGAAGTTGCAGAAAATGCTGGAGGCGATTTCTGGGCTATTTTTGACCCAGTTCTCGGCCCAGAAAACACAGATTAGAGGCTATAAAGTGGAGGAATGAGGGGACACTTCTCATTATTAAGCAATTCACAACAATTTTAGGTTTTAGATGTAGTTTCTAGAGAGAGAGAGGCTCTCTCCTCTCTCTAGGTTTTAGGATTTCTCTTAGTTTTAGGTTTATTTCTTCTCAATTCTAGGTTCAATGTTCCTTTAATTTAATTTCTCTTCTACTTTTATTTGTTCTAGCTTTCAAGTTTATTTATTTCCCTTATTGATTACTTTATGTTGCTATTTGGTTTATGAATTCTCATGTTTGATTTGGTTTTCTATTTAATGCAATTTGAGGTATTTCATATTTATAATTTCAATTTAGCTTTTTACATTCTTCTCTTGAATTGATTAATTGGAGATGCTTGAGTTATCAAACTCCTTTGTCGATTGATAACTGAGAGTTGCTAATTGACTTGAATCCCACTAACTCTAGTCTTTCCTTGGGAGTTGGCTAAGACTTGAGGATTCATATTGATTCATCCACTTGACCTTCCTTCATAGTTAGAGGATAACCAAGTGGGAGCAATGAACAATTCTCATCACAATTGATAAGGATAACTAGGATAGGACGTCCAATTTTCATATACCTTGCCAAGAGTTTTCATAGTTATTAATTTAATTTCTTGCAATTTACTTTTATTGTTCCTTATCCAAAAACCCAAAAAGATACAATCTCATAACCAATAATAACTACACCTCCTTGCAATTCCTTGAGAGACGACCCGAGGTTTAAACACTTCGGTTTATTTTTATTGGGTTTGCTTTAGTGACAAACAAGTTTTTGTACGAAAGGATTCTTTGTTGGTTTAGAAACTATACCTTCAACGAGAATTTATTTGCAAAATTCTTTACCAACAGAAAATCTGGTCGTCAAAATGGCGCCGTTGCCGGGGAATTGCAAACGTGTGCCTTATTATTGCTTTTGTAAATATTTTCTTTTTGCTTGTTTGCTAGTTTTTGTTAGTTTAAGAATTAGTTGCTTATTTTTACTATTTTTGTTTTTATTTTCTTTAGCTACTATGAACTCTCACCCCTTTGGCTATGAGTTTGGTCACAACTATGTTGCAGGAAGAGGAGACTATAATGAGAACATGCATCGAGGTCGGAACAATCAGAGATGGGAGGAGCCACAAGGATTTGATAAACCCTCTTGGCAACAACCTCCTCCAACTTACTATGAGTAAGAGCCATTCCAAGGTGCATACCAAGACAATGGATATGGTGGACCCCCTTGTAGTTACCAACAAGCTCCACCATATGCCTATGACCACCCTCCTCAACATAGCTTTGAACCACCATACTCACAAGCCCCTTTCCACCATTCACCTCCATATGACCCTAATCCTTACCTACCATACCAAGAGCCTTACGAACCATATTTCCAAGAACTACCACCTCAATATACACCATCTCCATATCCTTATCAAGATGAACCACCTTCCTATCATGAGCCCTTTTTCCCAACAAATGAACCCTCCTATCCACCCCAGCCTTAGTTGGATAACAACACACTTATCTCTAATCTCATTGGTCTCACCTCTAAACTCCAAAATCTTATATCCCGTAGGAACCAACCCTCCACCCCCAATATTCAACTCTCAAGCTTTAGTGCACCACCGCCCTCCATGGAAGAGCACCCACATCCAGTAATCCAAGAGCAACACAATCCCAATTATGCTAGTGACATGGAACAAGAGAGAAGGGATCGTCCTAGGGACGAAATGGATCAGTTTCACGAATTCATACTTCACAAGAAGCTAGAGGAGGCCCTAAAGGTGATGGTAGAAGAGACCCTTGAGGAAAGTTGTCTTGAAGGGGAAGACATCAAGGAGGAGTCTGATTTTGTACTAGAGCAAGTGGAGAAAGCCAAAATTATCATAGAAGAGGAAGTGGTTGAAGACTTGGGAGATGTGGAACCTCCATGGGAAAGTCCAGTTATAGAGCCCCTTCCAAGGTGTTTGATGTTGATGTTGAGGAGGGTGTACAACCTCCAAGGCATATCATGGTTGAAGACTTTGAAGAGGTTGATCAAGAGATAGAGATTAAAGAAGAAGAGGCGCAACCTCCCATGCCCTTGGTAAGTAATGAAGAAGATATTGAATTGGAAGAAAGCTAACAAGAGGAAGAGGTTGAAATGGAAGAAGCTTGCAAAGAGGTGGAAGTTGTCAAGGAAGAGCTCAAGGGAGTGGAGCTGGAAATCACCTTGCGAAAGTTGTTGGAGACCTCTCCCGCAAAGCTATCACCATCCATTCTTTCATTTAAGTGGGTAAATATCTCATCTCTAAGCTTAATTAGCGCACTTGAATATGCTTTGCTTGAGACGGATGGGTAACTTAGAGCTCTTTGTGGCTATAAGAGTAAGAGGGAGATGGTTAGTGGTAAGAGTTGTCATGCAAGGTTCAATACGATTCCATGCTCCAAGTTGAAGTGCAAGGATTGGTGTAAAGCTCGATTGAATGGGTCTAGGAAGTTGTTTGGATGTCTCAGTGAGAATTCAGATTGCCTGCGACCCCGTTGGAACAATAATGATCAACAAGAAGACGGGTGCAAAGGCAAGGTTTGGGACCCCGGAATTCATTCTACCAATCAACACTCCTGGGGCCTTGTCACTTGCTTTAACTTGCTTGAAGGCTTTATGTGCCTAGTTTGGGATCCCGGAGGCTGCTGGAATTACAAGTATTGGTGGGGATTCCTGGATGAGTTCAAGCACAAGCCACCATAACAAGGGGCTCAGCAAATGTCCAACTTAAGGACTTTAACTAAAAGTGCTAGGTGGGAGACAACCCACCATGGTATGATCTTTCATTTTATTCTTAGTTTTATTTTATTTTTTTTTTATTAGTGTTCATTCATAATTTTTGCATAATCATCTGCATTCTGCATTTTGCATTCTGTATAAAAAAAGAGGGAATCGACGCGCAAGCGTCTATGATGCGCACGCGTCGTATGTGTATGCGCAAATAGGCAAAGAGTTCTGCTGGAACGACGCGGGAGGCGTGCCTGGCACACAGCCAACCCACGCGTACGCGTGCTGCACGTGTACACGTCCTCTGCGTTTTTGCCAATCCACGCATAAGCGTCCCTGACGCGTACGTGTGGTATTGCAAATCAGCGTAAACAGATGCTTGAACAGAGAGTTATGATGCCATGGTGCTGGAGCCGCGTGGGTTATCATGCGTACGCATCACTGATGCGTGCGCGTCTTTTCGCTTTCAGACCACCCATGCGTGCGTGTGCCAGATGCATACGCGTCGCATGGCTAGTACAGTTTTCACACGCACGGGTGCCCTGCTCGCGCGCATCGCGTCCTGTTTTTAATTTCCTTCCCTTTGCTTCTATATTTTCTTCTTTCTTCTTTCTTTCTTACTTACTTCTTCTTCCTTTCTTTAACTTCTCATTCTTATTCTCTTCTTTCTATTTTAATTAATTTATTTGCATATTTTTTATTCATTGCATTTTAACTTTGTGCATGTTTATATTTTCTTTTCTAAATTCATTATGTTTTCATTGGTGCTCAATGTTCTGATTCAACTGCTATATCTTTTCTGGTATTATTTTGGTGCTTAGTGACTTGTTCTACACCGTTGGGTAATATTACTTAAATCAATGCCAATCTTTTATGATACTTGTATTCCTTTTGCATTGACATGAACTTGCACTGTCTTTCATTACCCATACTCTTCCCCTTTGTTGCATTTTTGCACTATTGATATGCCATTTACTTCTATTGCTTTCTCACGTACATGTTGTAGCTACCATGTAATTGAGACCCTCATTATTTGGCATTAACCCAACCATATTTTATTTATTTTCTATCTTTGTCTTTGGGTTACTTTTCTTCACTTTTCTCTTCTTTCAGGATGGCCATATAGAAAGGAAACAGAAAACTTTTACCTGGGGCAACAGACAGGTCCTTCTGCACAGCCTTTGGAGAAAAGCATCAGTTAGAGCAGCCCGTCCACTTGCACATCTTAGCATGCACCGCGGATGGTGCAATCTTTAAGTGTGGGGAGGTCGATACCGACTTCCTTGGGTTAGTTATTTTCTCCTCAACACCAATGTTTTATTTTCTTTCTTATATCATTGGTGCATTTGCATGTTTGATTATATGATTGTTTGATTTTGTGCATATTTTACCACTACTTGGTTGAAGTAATAATTTATTTTTCAAGAAACTTTTATGGCATTTCACTAATTTAAATTAAAACCTTTTTGTTAAACTTGTTTCAGATTGTAATTTGGAACATAAATTATAGCTAAGAACACACAACCCGTGAGATTTGAGCTTAATTACATGGTTACATTATTTAAACATAATATTTTATTCTTGTGTGTTTTCTTCTCTATAATTGTGATCTATAGTTTGTTCCACTCTATATGTCCAATGTTTAGTGTATTTATATGCATGCATATGATTGAGGCCATCATTTGTTATTAACTCACTTATCCCAAATAGCCGACCCTTTCAATTACCTTTGTTAGCCACCTTGAGCCTTTTAATCCCCATTTGTTCTGTATTTTACCTCATCACTAGCCTTAAGCAGAAAAGCAAGTAATCACCCCAATTGAATCTTTGGTTAGTTTAAGATAGAGATTGTGTGTCAATTAAGTGTGAGGAACTGTGGAAACCTGGGTTGATGAAAGTGTATAGTGTTACTTTGATAAAATATTAGGAATTTAGGTACCTACTCATGTGAGACCAGAAATATTAAAAATTCATGTGCATTGATATGATATGTTTACTTTTATACCTTTAATAAAAAAAACCCAAAAATATTCAATTAAATAAATAAATAAGGGGACAAAATTACCCCAATGTTAAGCTAATGAAAGATCAATGCATATATGATAAAATTAAAAAAAAAAATTTGGTACATGAATATGTGATACAAAAGTGGGAATTTTGGGTTGCTAGGCATAAATTTAGAAATACATAGAGAGTGTGTGTGTTAGGTGAGAACTTAGGTTAATCAAGGATTCATATTATAGCTCACTTGGCCATACATATATCCTCACCCTTACCTTAGCCCCATTACAACCCTGAAAAGACCTCATGATGTTTGCATTGGTATACTAAATATTTGTTGATTGTTAGATGAAGAACAAAGTTTAAAAAGCCTGATTAGAAAAGAGTAGAGTGATTAACCTTAGACACTTGAGAGATTAGAGTGCATATACACTACCAGTGAAGGTTCAATGCTTGATTCTATGTTCCCTGCTTTCATAAGCTACCTTCTTACAAGTTTACTTGTCTTTTATTGTATGATTTGAATTAGTGAAGACTGATTTATGTTTGTCTTGGATAACTTGTTTATTTTTAACCAAGTGGACAAAAGCATCTGAACATATAGTTGCATTCATATACATAGGTTGCATTGCATTGCATGAGTCCTACTTCCCCCTATTCATTCTTTTTGTCTCCTAGAGCTTAGCATGACGACATGCTAATGTTTAAGTGTGGGGATTTTGATAAACCACTATTTTATGGTTTATCTTGTGCTGATTTGAGTGGCTTTTATCAAGTCTTTACACACTTATTCATATGATTTGCATGATTTCACAATTCATTCCTAGTTTTGTTATATGATTGAAAACTTGCTACCTAAACCTTTACTTTGTGTATTTTAATTCTCCTTTATACCATTCGATGCCGTGATCCGTGTGTTATGTGTTTCAGGCTTTAAAGGGCAGGAATGGCTTCGAGGATGGAGAGGATGCTTGCAAAAAATGGAAGGAACACAAGAAACTAAAGAGATAACCGTGAGCGTTGACGGGCACGCATAACTCACGCGTGCGCGGGATTTGGAGAAATTTACAGCGACGTGTGTGCATCCTGACGCGTACGCGTGGATTGGAGTTTGCACGGAGACAAGTGCGCGTGCCTGACGCGTACACGTGACACGCGAAGATGACCAGCGACGCGTACGCGTGATATGCGTGATCTGCAGAAGTTGCAGAAAATGCTGGGGGCAATTTCTGGGCTGTTTTTGACCCAGTTCTCAGCCCAGAAAACACAGATTAGAGGCTACAAAGTGGAGGAATGAGGAAACACTTCTCATTATTCAGCAATTCACAAGAATTTTAGGTTTTAGATGTAGTTTCTAGAGAGAGAGGCTCTCTCCTCTCTCTAGGTTTTAGGATTTCTCTTAGTTTTAGGTTTATTTATTCTCAATTCCAAGTTCAATGTTCCTTTAATTTAATTTCTCTTCTACTTTTATTTGTTCTAGCTTTCCAGTTTATTTATTTCCCTTATTGATTACTTTATGTTGCAATTTGGTTTATGAATGCTCATGTTCAATTTGATTTTCTATTTAATGCAATTTGAGGTATTTCATATTTATAATTTCAATTTAGCATTTTACATTCTTGGCTTGAATTGATTAATTGGAGACGCTTGAGTTATCAAACTCCTTTGTTGATAGATAACTGAGAGTTGCTAATTGACTTGAATCCCACTAACTCTAGTCTTTCCTTGGGAGCTGGCTAAGACTTGAGGATTCATATTGATTCATCCACTTGACCTTCCTTCATAGTTAGAGGATAACCAAGTGGAAGCAATGAACAATTCTCATCACAATTGATAAGGATAACTAGGATAGGACGTCCAATTTTTATATACCTTGCCAAGAGTTTTCTTAGTTATTAATTTAATTTCTTGCAATTTACTTTTCTTGTTCCTTATCCAAAAACCCAAAAAGATACAATCTCATAACCAATAATAACTACACCTCCCTGCAATTCCTTGAGAGACGACCCGAGGTTTAAATACTTCGGTTTATTTTTATCGGATTTGCTTTAGTGACAAACAAGTTTTTGTACGAAAGGATTCCTTGTTGGTTTAGAAACTATACCTTCAACGAGAATTTATTTGCAAAATTCTTTACCGACAGAAAATCCATTTGTCAACCAGCAAGTGCACTGGGTCGTCCAAGTAAAACCTGAGCGAGTCAGGGTCGATCCCACTAGGATTGTGGCTTGAAGCAAGCTATGGTTGTCTTGCAGGTCTTAGTCAAGCGAAATTAGAAGGTGTTATATAAATTAGCTATTAAGAAGTTAGCTATTAGGAATTATATGCTGGGAATTGAAATACTTATAGGATTAGATTGAGAGTTGGAGTTGCTTTGTCTTTCTGAAGTAACTCTGGTACTACTGTCTTCCTTGCTTATGAATGATCATCTTCTATGGCAGTATATAAGTGATCAAAGCCATGCCAATGGTCCTTGATCTCCTCTGCTACAGAATGAACGCCATTTCCCGTGGTCATTCAATATGACGGAGGGTGAAGCTCTTAGCAAATCGTTCTCTTGGCGATCCTTCTCAAAGCGCCACAGACAAGGTCGAATCTTCCAGATCAGAGAACGCTGTTTCTATGGATTCTAGCCTATACCACGGAGACCCTATTGTCCCTGGAGATCAGCTAAACTCGTGTCTCGAGAAGTCCCCAATGAAATCGTGGATTAATAGTCTGAGAGATGTATAAATATAGCTGTTGGTTCGTGGCACGCCAATTCTCAACCACTTACTGGGCGTGCCACTTGGTGTCAAAGGCGTGGCACGCCAGCCTCATCACTCAAACAAGAAGACTGGGCGTGCCACTTGAGTTCTGGGCATGGCACGCCAACCAAGGAACCAAGCACACACAAGGGGCGTGGCACGGCAGACCCTGGGCGCGCCACGCTAGTTCAACTTTCGAGAGAAGAAAATGGTGCACACACAATTGCCGTGGGACGCCAGACCCTGGGCATGCCATGCCAGTTCAACATTCCAGAGAGGAGAAGAAGAAGAAAAAGTCCTGGGCGTGCCACTTGGGGTCGAAGGTGTGGCACGCCAGGCAAACCAAGGTTTAAAAAGACCCTAGGCGTGCCACTTGGGTTCGAAGGCGTAGCACACTAGGGATCTTGATGCATGGAGCATGCCACTTGAGGAGCTGGGCGTGGCGCGCCAAGCCAAATTTAGTGGCTAGGCGTGGAACGCCACTCAAGCGCCAGCCACATGGCAAGCCTGGAGAAGTCACGCTATTGGAGTTTTTGTTTCCATCCAGCTGTGATTTTATTTTCTCTTTTTTATTTTCTTAATTCTAGTGCTAGTAGTAGTATAAATAACCCCTGAAAGTACTGAGAAGGGGTTGTTGAGTAGTAGTTTTCGTTGGAAGTATAGTTAGATTTACTTTTTACATCATCTCTTCCATCTCTTGTACTATTTTCTCATTGGGAGAGGGAGCTCTGTTGTACTTGATGGATTAGTGATAGTGAATTTCTTCTTCTCTTCATCTTCTCTTTGATTTGCTAGAAGGAATTTTGTTTTAATGCTAGTGTTCAATCATCTTGGAAAAGAGGTTGATGCAAAATGGGTTTCATGGGAACCTTGGAAAAGGAAACATGAAACCATGCTTGAAATCCCTTCTCACAATTGAGTAGATTTGGGTTTTGGTGATTGGATATGTTGACATATAATCCATCCACTATTTGGATCTATGAGAATGTGTGGTATAATCAGGGACCAAGCATATCTCTCTTCATGAGCAATTAGATCAAGGAATTCGCTGATTATCAAGATTTGAGAGATTGAATCACCAAGGGATTGGGGTTCAATCAATCATGACTGAAGATGAGATGAGCTGGATTTAATCCAAAGAGAACAACATCTCCTAATCCTAATGAATTCCCCCTATTCTTACTTTCCATATTCTTTACAGCTTTCTTTACATTCTGTTATTCCCCATTCCCATTTACAATTCAGTCATTTATGTTTCTGCACTTTACATTCTTGCCATTTACTTTTTTGCACTTTACTGCTTCTCTTTACTTTTGAGTCATTTACAATTCTGCTCATTTAAATTCCTACAATCACAATCTATATTGGTTAGCTTGACTAATTCACCCATTGATTAAAATTGCTCAAATCTACCAATCTCTGTGGATTCGACCCCACTCCTAGTAGGTTATTACTTGACGATATTTTTGGTGCGCTTGCCAAAAGAACGGATTTATTATTTTATATGGGGAGTGAATTCTGGTCATCTTGGCTAGGAAAGGTCTTCCAAGGATAACACAGTCATCCTCATTCTTTTCTATGTCCAAGACTATGAAGTTTGCAGGGATGTAGTGGTTTTCAACTTTAACCAACACATCCTCTACTAAGCCATATCGCTTCTTCATGGTCTTGTCTGCCATCACTAAAGAGATGTTTGAAGATTTCACCTCAATGATGCCCAGTTTCTCCATTACTGAGAGTGGCATGAGGTTAATGCTTGAACCTAGGTCACATAGAGCCTTTTCAAAGGTCATAATGCCTATGGTGTAAGGAATCAGAAAGCGTCCAGGGTCTGGAAGCTTCTGAGGTAGCTCTTGCTGAACCAAAGCATGGAGTTCTTTGGTAAGCAGCGGAGGTTCTTCCTCTAGAGGCTTTGTACCAAATATTTTGGTGTTCAGCTTCATAAGAGCTCCTAGGTATTGAGCAAGTTGCTCTTCCCTAGTCTCTTCATCCTCACTTGAGGATGAGTAGTCATCAGAACTTATGCACTACAGAAGTGCATTCAAAGGAACCTCAATAGTCTTTAGGGTTTCCTTTGGTTCTAGGCTAGAGGGTTCTTGAGTAGGATTCAGGCACTCAGAGGGTGTGCTTTGACTGGCTTTCAACGCCAGCTCTGCCAGCTTATTGGGTGTTAAACACCCTTGCTGACCACCCTGACTGGCATTAAATGCTAGTCCCTCTAGCATTCTGGACGTTGAACGCCCAGCAGGGATGCCCTTGCTAGCGTTCAATGCCAGCTTGCCTGGGCTGGTGGGCGTTGAACACCCAGTGAAGGCTTCATCATTGGTGTTTAATGCCTTCCCATTCTCCTCCAATTTGGCCTCAACCTCCATGGTTATGGCCTTGCACTCTTCTCTAGGATTAACCTCAGAGTGTCAGGAGGGATCTCAGGCATCCTCTTGCTCAGTTGACCAACTTGTACCTCCAAATTTCTAATGGAGGACCTTGTTTCATTATGAAATTGTGGGTGGTCTTAGTGGGACTGGAGACTAGAATGGCTCTGCTTAGAGGTTTTCATATTCCCTTGAGAAGATGGGAATGGTGGTCTATTGTTGAACCTATTCTAGTTCTTACCACCTTGATTGAAACTTTCCTGAGGTTTCTGTTGATCCTTCTATGAGAGGTTAGGATGATTCCTCCATGAAGAGTTGTAAGTATTTCCATAGGGTTTTCCCATGTAATTCGCCTCCTCCATAGTGGGTTGATCAGGATCATAGGCTTCTTCTTTAGTAGAAGCTTCCTGAGCACTGCCAGCTGCAGTTTGCATCCCAGTGAGATGTTGAGAGATCATGTTGACCTGTTGGATCAAAATTTTATTCTAAGCCAGGATGGCATTCAGAGTCTCAACTTCATGAACTTCTTTCTTCTGAGAGATCACATGGTTTACAAGATTCCTCTAAGAGGTGTACATGAATTGGTTGTTTGCAACCATCTCAATGAGCTCTCTTACTTCGGCAGGCATTTTCTTCAAATGGAGAGATCCACCTGCAGAGTGATAAACCCTAATTTTGTTATTTGTCCTATGCTTAATTTGGGGGATTTTATCACCTTTTTCCACATTTATTCACTAAAATAGCATGGTTTTGCAAATTCTCCTTAAATTGTGCTTAAGAGTGAAAACATGCTTTTTAGGCCTTAAAATTGATAAATTTAATTCACCTTAGTTCCATTCAATGCCTTGATATGTTTGTTAAGTGATTTCAAGTTTAGAAAGCAAAGATTGGGTTGTAGGAATGAAGAAAAAGCATGAAAAAATGGAGAACTCATGAAGAAAAGAAGGAATTGCTAAGCTGTCAATCCTGACCTCTTCGTACTAAAACGATCATAACTTGAGCTACAGAGGTCTAAATGAAGCAGTTTCAGTTGCGCTGGAAAGCTAACATTTAGGAATTCAAAATGATATAAAATTTCTTATAGTTTCCTTGCGTTTGGTGATGCGTACGCATCATTCCACGTGCACGTGTCGCAGGAGCAGCGTGACTCACTTAAGGCAATTCGTGGCCAGTGATTTCTGAAGCATTTTGGGCCCAATCCAACTCATTTCTGATGCTATTGAACCCAAGGATTAAAGGGGAATGAACAAGTAATCATAGTTTAGTTTTTATCATGTTTTAAGTTCGAATTCTAGAGAGAGAAGCTCTCTCTTCTCTCTAGAATTAAGTTAGATTAGATTCAAATATCTTCCTAGATCTAGGTTTTAATTCTTGTTTTCATCTACTCTTCCTTTCAATTTCTTGTTGCTACATCTTTACTCTTTTAGTTGCTTTTGTTAATTTCTTATTCTAGTCATTTTTATGTTCATGCACTTTTGTTCCCTTTGATTTTAATTAATGCAATTTATGTTTTATGTTCCTCTATTGTTTAATTGCTTTGTGACGAACGGATTTTCTGTCAGTAAAGAAATTCACAAATAAATTCTCGTTGAAAGTATAGTTTCTAAACCAATAAAGAATCCTTTCAAGGAAATTGAAGGGAAGGTGTAGTTATTATTGGTTATGAATTTTTTGAGAAATTTTGGAATGAGGAATGGCAAAATAAATAATTAAAATTAAAGCAATGAAAATTAACAAGAGGTTTTATGTAATTAAAATAAAAAGCCTTGACTGGGAGAATGATTAATTGGAAGTTCAATCCTTATTGGATTTTCTCAAGTGTAGTATCAAAAGGTTGTTATTTTCACTTTGTTAACCCTTACTAAATAAAGGAAAGTCAAGTGATTCAGCTAACTCTTATTCGCAAATCCTAATCCTCTCCCTTGGGAAGGATTAGCGTTAGTAAATAGAGAATTAGCCAACAACTTCCAATTTAACTAATCACTTGAGCATTCCAACTCAAGGGTCTCCTTTTAATCAACTCCCAAGTCAAGTTGGGAGTCTACTCTGTCAACATGAATACCATCTTCGTTGTCTTATAAGAGAAGCAAAAAGGGAACATGGTAATTAAAATGAATTTAAAGCAATTAAACAAATAATAAAATTTAAATGGAAAAATACTTCTTGCATTAATAAATTCTAAAAACAATCCAATTGTAACTCTCAACAAAGATTAAGGATATGAAAGAGTAAGGGAAAAAGAAAACAAACTAGAATAATAATGACTTCAACGGAGGTAGCAACTCTTTGTAATATCCAACTCAACAGCATAAAACTAGGAATCCTAAATCCTAGAGAGAGGGGAGAGCCTCTCTCTCTAGAAACTACATCTAAAAACCTAAAATTATGTATATGAAAGTTCTCTCCATGAATGAATGGATTCCCCCACTTTATAGCCTCTAATATGTGTTTTCTGGGTTGAAAACTGGGTCAGAAACAGCCCAGAAATCGCTGGGGACGAATTCAAATATGCTGAAATTTCGCAGATGTGAAACGTGCGTGTGATGCACGCGTGCGTGTCATCTATATTCAGGGAAACTATGGCAAATTATATATCATTTCGAAGCTATGAATGTTATCTTTTCAACGCAACTGGAACCACCTTATTTTGACCTTTGTAGCTCAAGTTATGGTCAGTTAAGTATGAAGAGGTCAGGCTGGACAGCTTTACAATTCTTTCAGTTTCTTGTATTCATTCCACTTTTGCATGCTTCCTTTCCATCCTCTAAGTCATTTCCGCCCTATAAAGCCTGAAATCACTTAACACACATATCAAGGCATCGAACGGTAATAAGAGAGGATTAAACATAGCAAATTTAAGGCCAAAGAAGCATGTTTTCAATCATAGCACAAATTTAGGAAGGAAAATGTTAAACCATGCAAATTGTATGAGTAAGTGTGCAAAGAATTAATAAAATCCACTCAATTGAGCACAAGATAAACCATAAAATAGTGGTTTATAAGAGAGTTAAGAGGAATGGTAAAACTTAGCATCTCTCCACACTTAAACATTAGCATGTCCTCATGCTAAGCTCAAGAGAAGCTATAAGAGAGTGAAGAGGAATGGTAAACATATGAAATGCAACCTATCTATATGAATGAAACTAAATGCAAACCTACTTAGTTTAAAGTAAAAAAATTTTCCAAGACAAACATAAATCAGATTCCACTAATTCAAATCACACAATAAGAGACAAGTAAACTTGTAAGAAGATAGCTCATGAAAGCCGGGAACATAGAATCATGCATTGAACCCTCACAGGAAGTGTATATGCAGTCTAATCGCTCAAGTGTCTATGGTTAATCACTCCACTCTTCTCTAGTCGTGCTTTCTAAACTTTGTTCTTCATGTAACCAATCAACAAAAATTTAGTATACCCATGCAAACATCATGAGGTCTTTTCAAGGTTATAATGGGGCTAAGGTAAGGGTGAGGATATATGTATGGCCAAGTGAGCTATAATATGAATCCTTGATTAACCTAAGTTCTCACCTAACACACACACACTCTCTATGTAACTCTAAAATTGTGCCTAGCTACCCAAAATTCCCACTTTTTCTTAACATACTCATGGATCAACTTTTCTTTAGTTTTACCACATATGCATTGATCTTTTATTGAACTTAGCATTGGGGTAATTTTATCCCCTTATTTATTTATTTAATTTATTTATTTATATTCTATATTTATATATTTTTTTTCTCTTTTTTTTCTTTCCATTTTTTTGATTAAAAATATAAAAGTAAACACAACATATTAATGCACATGGATTTTTAATTTTTCTGGTCTCACATGATGAGTAGGTACCCAAATTCTCAATATTTTATTAATGAAACACTGTACACTTTCATCAACCCAAGTTCCCACAGTTCCCCACACTTAATTGACACACAATCTCTATCTTAAGCTAACCAAAGATTCAATTGGGGTATTTAATTATTTTTCTGCTTAAGGCTAGTAATGTGATAAAATATAGAACAAATGGGGATTAAAAGGCTCAAGGTGGCTAACAAAGGTGATTGAAAGGGTAGGCTATTTGGGATAAGTGAGCTAATAACAAATGATGGCCTCAATCATATGTATGCATTTAAATACACTAAACAATGGACATATAGAATGGAACAAAGTAAAGATTACAATCATAGAGAAGAAAACACACAAGAATAAAAATTTATGGCTAAATAGCGTAACCATATAAATAAGCTCAAAATCTCACAGGTTGTTTGTTCTTAGCTCAAAAACCATGTTCCAATTTACAGTCTTCAAACAAGTTTAACACAATTTTTTCAATTTAAATTAGTGAAATATTATAAAATAGGGTCTTGAAAAGAATTTATCACTCCAACCAAGTAGTGGTAAAATATGCACAAAATCAAGCAACATGCAATCAAACATACAAATGCAACTACTAATTTAACAAAGAAATTAAACATTGGTGTTGAGAAGGAAATATCTAACTAACAGAAGTCGGTATCGACCTCCCCACACTTAATGATTGCACCGTCCTCGGTGCATGCTAAGATGTGCAAGTGGACGGGTCACTCCAACTGATGCTTTTCTCTCCAAAGAATGTGCAGAGGAACTTGTTTGTCGCCCGATTGAGAAGTTTTGCCTTTCCCTTCTTTGGTGGCCATCCTGAAAAAAGAGAAAAAAGAAGAAAAGTAACCCAGAAATAAAGATAAAAAACAAATAAAATATGGGTGGGTTAATGCCAAATAATAAGGGTCTCAATTACATGGTAGCTACAACATGCAAGTGAGAAAACAGTAGAAGCAAATGGCATATCAATAGTGCAAAAATTACAACAATGGGGAAGAGATAGTGGGTAATGAAAGACAGTGCAAGTTCATGTCAATACAAAAGGAATACAAGTATCATAAAAGGTTGGCATTGATTTAAGTAATATTGCCCAACAGTGTAAAACGAGTCACTAAGCACCAAGATAATACCAGAAAAGATACAGCAGTTGAATGAGAACATTAAGCACCAATGAAAACATAATGAATTTAGAAAAGAAAAAATAAACATGCACAAAGTTAAAATGCAATGAACAAAAAAAATATGCAAATGAATTAAGTAAAGTAGAAAGAAAGAGAATAAGAATGAGAAGTTAAAGAAAGGAAGAAGAAGTAAGTAAGAAAGAAAGAAGAAAGAAGAAGAGGGAAGGAAATTAAAAACGGGATGCGACGTGCGCGCGAAGGGCCCGCGTGAGTGTCAAAACTGCACAAACCATGTGACGCGTATGCATCGCCCACGCGTACGCGTGGGTGGTCTGAAAGTGAAAGGATGCGAGTCAGTTTGTGCCTCTAGCACAGTTCCAGTGCGAGGGCAGCACAACTCTCGGATTAATTTCACCTTTTACGTCGATTTGGGTGTCCACGCGTACGCGTCATTGACGCTTACGCATGGGTGGTAAATATCGCAGGGGACGCGTACGCGTAAAGTACGCGTACCCGTGGTGTGCTTGTGCGTAATGCACCCCTCCCGCGCGTCTTTCGCGCAACTCTCTGTTCGCTTGCGCATACACAAACGACGCGTGCGCGTCGTAGACGCTTGTGCGTCGATCCCTTTTTTTTAATGCAGAATACAGAATGCAGAATACAAATGCTGATGCAAACATTACGAATGAATACTAATAAAAATAGAAGAAAATAAAATAAAACTAAGACTAGAAAAGAACGATCATACCATGGTGGGTTGTCTCCCACCTAGCACTTTTAGTTAAAGTCCTTAAGTTGGACATTTGGTGAGTCTCTTGTTATGGTGGCTTGAGCTTGAACTCATCCAGGAATCCCCACCAATGTTCGCAACTCCAACAACCTCCAGGATCCTGATGAGGCACAGAAGTTGGTGAATTAAAAATTATTAAAATAGTTACGTTGCAAGTATAGTTCTTAACTCACCGAAAATCTGCCTATCAATTTAGAAATATGTCACAGAGAGTTTAAATTAAAAATTACTGGGAATTTAAGTCCCAGGTCGTCTCCCAACGAGTTGCAAAAAAGTGTGCTATTTTATTAATCAGATGTTCTAAAAGGTTGAGTTAAGTAGGTGGAAAATTAAATTGAGAAAATTCAAATAATATGAAAAAAGACTTGACTGGGAGTTGATTAGTTGGAATTTCTATTATTGATGGGATGATTTCAAGATTAATTTATAATTAATGGTTGTTCTGTTTAGTTATCCTTTACTAGGTAAAGGAAAGTCAAACAAGTTGGAATGCTAGATCTGTTCACGAGTTGCAACCCACTTAGTTCAAAGGGATTGGTGTTAGTGATTAGATAACAATCCAACAGTTAACCCAATTACAAATTTTCTTTCAATCCTTCCAACTCAAGAGTTCCTTTGAATCAACTCCCCATCAAGTGAGGAAACTACTCACTCATTGTAAATAATAAATCCATAACACATGAAAGGAAATTAAAAGAAGACATGATTATTGGAATGGAAAATAAATTAAAATGGAAGAAATAATCCTTGTGTTAAATAATCATGAAAGTATTCAAATGACAAAATTGAACAAAGCAAAGAACATGGAAGAATAAAACCAAGTTAAGAGAACGAACTAGAATGACGAAGTCTTGATGAGGAAATAACTCTTCTCAATGTTCCAATGCTAAGACCAATTGAAAATTAAAATTCTAAAACCTAGAGAGCAAAACCTAGAGGAGGAGTAAAACTAGATCTAGAACTCCTAAACTGTGTAGAATAAATTTTGTCTTTTGTTTCTGCATATTCTCTGGCTCTAGTCTGCTGTTTCAGGCCGAAAACTGGGTCGAAATAAGGTCCAAAATCGCCCCCAGCGAATTCTGCAGATTATGCAGATCGCACATGTCACACGATCGCGTCATCCATGCGGACGCGTCATTCGCGCATTTACTTGCCACGCGTTTGCGTCGTCCATGCTACCGCGTCGCTTGAGCATTTCCAATCCACGCGGCCGCGTGAGCCATGCGGCCGCGTCACTGCGATTTGCTCTCCTTCGCGCGGTCGCGTGACCCATGCGACCCCGTCACTTCTCGCTAGTTATCTCCTCAAATTGTTGTGTTCCTTCCATTTTTGCTAGCTTCCTTTCCAATCTCCAACTCATTCATGCCCTATAAAGTCTGAAACACTCAACACACAGATCACGGCATCAAATGGAATAAAGGAGAATTAAAAATACATAATTAAAGTCTCTAGGAAACAGTTTTCAAACATGTTATAAATTCAGGAAGGAATTATAATTTCATGCTAATTTAATGAATAAGTGGGTAAGATCATGATAAAATCACACAATTAAACACAATATAAACCATAAAGTAGTGGTTTATCAACCTCCCCACACTTAAACATTAGCATGTCCTCATGCTTAATTGAAGGAGATAAGGAAATAAGTATGAACATGTAGAAACTAATGAAATGCAATGCAAGCCTATATATATATAAATAAATGCAACTATATGATTCTTGCCCACTTGATCAAAAGTAAAAAAGCTCTTCAAAATAATTACAAATCAAATTCCACTAATTCTATCATTATACAATAAAACAGATAAAAGTGCAAGAAGATAGCTCATGAAAGCAGGGAACATGAAAATTCAAGCATTGAACCCTCACTGATAATGTATGTGTGCTCTAATCTCTAGTGTATAGTGTAATCACTCTATCCTTCTCTAATCATGCTTTCTAACTTTTGTTCTTCTCCTAACCAATCAACAACAGTTAATATACCAATGCAAACATCATGAGGTCTTTTCAAGGTTGTAATGGGGCTAAGGTACAGGTAGGGGTATATATTTGGTCAAGTGAGCTAATAAATTGAATCTTTAATTAACCCAAGCTTCAACCCAACCTATATATTTTTAATGTAATCTTAAAGTTCATACCTAGCTACCCAGAATTCCCTTTTTCTATCCATACTCATGTATCAACTTTATATTTGATTCTATCATATGTGCATTGATCTTTGAATTCTGAATTTAACATTGGGGTAATTTTGTCCCCTTATATATATATATATTTGACATTAAAATAAATATAGCTTATCAATGCACATAGAATTTTAATTCTTATAGTTTCACATGAGTAGGTATCCAAATTCCCATTAAATTCTCATGACACATTCCCTTAACAACTTTTGTTCCCACAATTTCCTATACTTAACTAGCACACACAATTCTATCTTAAGCTAACCAAAGATTCAATTTGGGATATACAATTATTTTTCAGCTTAAGGTTGGTAATGTGGTAAAATATAGAACAAATTGGATTTAAAGGCTCAAAGTGGTTAACAAGGGTAATTGAAAAGGGTAGGCTTAATTTGGATAAGTGAGTTTAAACAAATAATGGCCTCAATCATGTGCAAGCATGCAAATATAATAAATATTGGACATATAAGATAAAACAAAATATAGATTACAATCATAGAGAAGTAAACACACAAGAATGAAATAATTATGATTAAATAATGTAACCATACATAAAGGCTCAAATCTTTCACAGGTTATATGTTCTTTAGCTCAAATATCATGTTCCAAATACAACTCAAGCAAATTTATCATAAAATTTTGAAAAATTAGTGAAATTTTGTTCCAAAGATAGAGTCTTAAAAGAAACTTATTGTCTTTTCAATCAAGTAGAACATGCATGCAACTATCCTAACCTATGCAATTTATTCTATTCTATAAAAGAAAGAAAATCTAACTAAAATATCCTAATTATTGGTGCTAGGGAAAAAAAATTACCTTCGGAAATCAGGTACTGACCGACCTCCCCACACTTAAGGCTTTGCACCGTCCTCGGTGCCGTCTGTCAGGAACAAGGGTGGGCTGGTGGTAGTATCTCCACAGTCGGGACCATTATGGCTCCCTGTGCTGGTAAAAAAAGTGGAGTCCGGGGTATCCGAGTCCCTGAAGTGTCCCTTGAGTAGCTCCTTGAGGTGTTTGAATCGGCGCTCGTTACGGCGCTCTCTCATCTTTGCTTTCTGTTCTTGCCGATCCAACCTTTCGATTATCTACTGGAGCAATTCATCAGTTGTAGGTGCTTGTGGTGTTGAAGAAGGATTATCTTCAAATGGAGTAGTAGGAAGGCTTATAGTGGCTACTGGGAGTCTGAGGTATTTCCCGTTAGGGATATACTGATCATCCCGTGGAAGCACGGCTTTGGTGTCCCCAGCTCTGTAGGAGACATCGGCTGCTGAGGCAAGATCTGAGACCAAGGTGGGGAAAGGTAAGTTGCCTGCAATTTGTACGTGTCCCATAGCATGCCGAATATGTCTTGAGAGATGCAGAGGTTGGTCTGTAAGGATGCACCATAGTAGAACAGCCATGTCCGTAGTGAAGGAGGACTCATGAGTGCTCGGAAAGACGTAATGGGACGTGATCTGTGCCCAGACACGAGCCTCCAAGGTAAGTGCTGAAGCCAAGATTCCCTTAGGGCGGGTACGGTGATATCCGTAGATCCAACGGCTGCCAGGTAATGCGATAACTCCGAGAACGGAGTCCCAGTCAAATTGGTACCTCTGGCACTTAAGTGCGGCTTCTTGGAAGGCGTCCATTCCTTCTGGAATAGGGGGAAGACTCAGAGCTTGCTGAATGGCCTCTTCTGTGATGGGGACTTACTTCTGCCGGACATAAACAGACTGCAGGGTTTGCATGTAGAAGTTAGAGTAGAACTCAACTACCCAAGAAAGATTGACCTGCCTTGGCTGTCTCCGTAGGAAACCCCATTGTCTTTGTTCAATTTGCGGCTCAACAAAGGTAGCAATATTGGACAGGAGGATAAGAAGGTATTCATTGTTATAGTTTCTTTCTGCCAGGATAGGAAACATCTACTCACAATAGCGATTGGGAAATCGCGCAGTGTCCTTTGCTGGAAAGGCTTTCTCCTTCTCATCAACCTTTATTATCCTCTTAACTTTTTTTGTTGAGGGCTTGACTACGGTTGAAGAAGGCTCTGCCACTAATGCTCTTTTAGTTCCTCTTCTTGCTGGTGGTTTGGAAGTAGCTTTCTCTTTTCCTTTCTTGGTGGCCATCCTGAAAGAAGGGAAGAGAAAGTAAATTAAATTCAAAGAGATATATAGCAAGGAAGGAAACGGAAAAGAGGGTGATGGATGCACATTAAGATATACTGACATTATCACATGCTCGCGAGTACATGTGAAAAGCCAACAATGGAAAATAGCTAGTGCATATAAAGACAAGTGACTGCAAGGTGTTTATTGGCATGCCGGCAAAGGGCATGAGTAGCATAGACCAAGCAATACTTTGTTACAAACCATCACGTTTGTATTGACAATTAAATTCAATTAATACAATAGTAAAGGAAAGTTGTGAAAAGCAAGCATTGAATAGTATAACAACATAGAGAAGTGCATAATGCCATTTGAGCTTTTTCACAAACACATAGCATGCATGATGAATAAGGTATAGAAAATATGAAGGTGAACATGCAAGCAATCCCTTAAATAGAATAAAAATAATTGTCAAACAATTTGCAACAATCCACAAGCATATAATGAGGGATAATGACTCAAAAAAGAAAAAAAAATTTCTAACACCATGTAAAAAGGAAAAGAAAAAGAAAGAAAATATGAATAGTAAAAAGAAAAAGAAAAGAAAAGAAAATACATATAAAATAAGAATTATGGAAAAAGAAAGAGGGAGGAAGAAAGTAAAACCTTGTTAACGGAGGTGAGAGAGATAGAGAGTGAAAGGTGAGATAGAAGGGGGAAGGGAGAAGGAAGAAATAAGGAGGGAAAAGGAAAATTAGGATTTGGAGGAGAGAAAGATAAGATATGTGCCAATTTTAGGTTGAGCTGTGCGGCGCATGCGACGCGGCTGCGTGGGGCACGCGTTCACGTGAATACGCTTCAAGTATGGTGACGCGATCGCGTCGGTCACGCGGTCGCATGACCCATGTTATACTTCTGGCGCGAGTGCAGCCTCGCACCAGCACAACTCTCTGTTCAAATTAATTTATTTGCCAAAATTGGGACGGCGCGATCGCGTGGGTCACGCGATCGCATGAGTGTGCGCCAAAAAATAGATGACACGGCTGCGTCGGTGACGCGGTCGCGTGATAAGGATTGTTCTTCCAGCACCAATCCAGCATCACTCTCGCACAATATTTCATTGTGCACCCTTTTACGGCGAAAACTCAAGGTACGCGGCCGCGTGGGGCACGCGGTCGCGTGGGAGGCCATGATTCCCATGCGACGCGAACGCATCAACGACGCGGTCGCGTGGGTTGATTTGTGCCATTGGCACGCCTCCAGTCACACTCCAGCGTGACTTTCTGTTCATTTTTATTTTTCTTTACTCTCCCTGTGACGCGGACGCGTCCCTGATGCGATCGCGTCGCGTAGCAAAATTTTTTTTTTTTTGGAAAAATAAAAACAGGTAAATGCAGATGCACGAAAGTACTAAGAAAGAGAAGAGTTATTGAATAGGAAAAACTAAAAATAAAGAAAAGAGCGATCATACCATGGTGGGTTGTCTCCCACCTAGCACTTTGCTTTAACGTCCGTAAGTTGGACGCTCCACTAGCTCAATCTTCTGCTATGTGGGGATCTTCCAAGAGAAAGATCTCAAGCTCCTTGTTTCTCTGCATCTTCTCGCCATGGTATAGCTTCAGGCATTGTCCATTAACCTTAATAAGTTCAGAGCTTGAAGGATGGCTTAGGTGATAAACTCCGTATGGTTCGGCCTTCTCTACTCTGTATGGACCTTCCCATCTTGATCTCAACTTTCCTGGCATGAGCCTTAGTCAAGATTTAAATCCCCAGGTTGGAACTCTTTCTTCTTGATGTTTTGGTCATGTACAGCCTTCATCTTTTCCTTGTATATTCTGGAGTTTTCATAAGCTTCTAGGCGAAGGCTCTCCAGTTCCTGCAGTTGCAACTTCCTTTTAGCTCCGGCTTTTTCAATTCCCATGTTGCACTCCTTAACTGCCCAGAAAGCTCTGTGTTCTACTTCAACTGGGAGATGACAAGCTTTTCCATAAACCAAGCGGAAAGGACTCATCCCAATGGGTGTCTTGTATGCTGTTCTATATGCCCAGAGTGCGTCTTGTAGCCTGGTGCTCCAGTCTTATCTATGAGGCTTTACTATCTTTTGCAAGATACGCTTAATTTCTCTGTTTGACACCTCGGCTTGCCCATTAGTTTGGGGATGGTAAGCTGTTGCAACTTTATGAATTATCCCATGCTTCTTCATTAATCCTGTCAGTCTCCTGTTACAAAAATGGGTGCCTTGATCGCTCACGATTGCTGTGGTGATCTGAAGCGACATATAATATGGTTTCTCCCAAAGGAAACAACAGTGTTAGCATCATCAGTGCGGGTAGGAATTGCTTCCACCCATTTGGAAACATAATCCACAACTAACAATATATAAAAATATCCATTAGAATTTGGAAATGGACCCATGAAGTCAATGCCCCAAACATAAAAAATTTCACAGAAAAGCATAATTTGTTGAGGCATCTCATCCCTCCTGGATATATTACCAAATTTCTGGCATGGGAGACAAGATTTACAAAACTCAGCAGCGTCTCTAAAAAGAGTAGGCCACCAGAATCCACAGTCTAAGATCTTTCTAGCTGTTCTTTGAGGACCAAAATGTCCTCCACTCTCAGATGAGTGACAGGCCTTTAAAATGGACTGGAATTCTGATTGAGGCACACAACGTCTAATTACTTGATCAGCGCCACATCTCCATAGCTATGGGTTATCCCATATATAATATTTAGACTCACTTTTCAGCTTGTCTCTTTGATGCTTAGAAAAATTTGGAGGAAATGTGCGGCTAACTAAATAATTAGCAACAGGTGCATACCAAGGGACTACCTCAGATACTGCTTGCAGGTTATCAAAAGGAAAATTATCATCTATAGGAGTAGAATCATCCTTAATATGCTCAAGGCGACTCAGGTGGTCTGCTACTAAATTCTGAGTACCACTCCTATCCTTTATTTCTAAATCAAATTCTTGTAATAGCAGTATCCAACGTATGAGTCTTGGTTTGGATTCCTTTTTAGCTAATAGATACTTTAAAGCTGCATGGTCTGAATACACTACTACTCTAGTACCAAGTAAATAAGCTCGGAATTTATCCAGAGTAAAAACAAAAGCAAGAAGCTCTTTCTCAGTAGTAATATAGTTGGACTAGGAAGTGTCTAAAGTCTTAGACGCATAAGCAATAACGAAAGGATCCTTACCTTCATGCTGAGCCAGTGCTGCTCCTACTGCATGGTTGGAAGCATCGCACATGATTTCAAACTGCTGGCTCCAGTCTGGTCCTCTCACAATTGGAGCTTGAGTCAGAGCAGTCTTCAGCTTATCAAACGCTTGTTTGCAATCCTCACTGAACTCGAACTCAATATCCTTCTGCAGTAATCTGGATAAGGGAAGTGCGACCTTACTAAAGTCCTTAATAAATCTCCTGTAAAAACCTGCATGGCCAAGGAACGAACGGACTTTCCTCACAGACGAGGGGTAAGGTAAACTAGAAATAACATTCACCTTTGCTAGGTCTACAGAAATGCCATTATTAGATACCACATGTCCTAATACAATCCCTTGTTTTACCATAAAGTGACATTTTTTGAAATTTAATACAAGGTTTGTATTAACACATCTATCTAATACTCTAGATAATCCATCTAAGAAAAGGCTAAAAGAATCACCATAAACGCTAAAATCGTCCATAAAAACTTCCATACAGTCCTCAATAAGATCAGAGAAAAGACTCATCATGCACCTTTGGAAAGTAGCTGGTGCATTGCACAAGCCAAAGGGCATTCTCTTATAAGCATAAGTCCCAAAAGGACATGTAAAAGTAGTCTTTTCCTGATCCTCAGGACCTATATGAATCTGGAAATAACCTGTGTAACCATCTAAAAAGCAATAATGTGATTTACCTGACAGGCGATCCAGCGTTTGATCAATGAATGGAAGTGGGTAGTGATCCTTACGGGTAGCTTGGTTGAGACGCCTGTAATCAATGCAGACTCTCCAAGCATTCTGAACTCTAGTTGCTATGAGCTCTCCATGCTCATTCTTCACTGTAGTGACTCCAGAGTTCTTGGGCACCACTTGTACTGGGCTTACCCATTCACTGTCTGAAATGGGATATATGATACCGGTTTCCAATAGTCTGATCACTTCCTTTTTGACAACTTCCAAGATGGTGGGATTCAATATTCTTTGGGGTTGACGGACAGGTCTTGCTCCCTCTTCTAAAAATATTCTGCGCTCACATACTTGAGGGTTGATGCCTACTATGTCTGCCAAGCTCCACCCAATTGCCTTCTTATGCTTCCTCAGCACATCAAGTAACTGCTCTTCTTGTTGAGAAGTAAGTTCCCTTGCAATGATAACTGGAAACCTCTGTTCATCTTCGAGATAAGTATATTTGAGATGTGGAGGGAGGGGTTTCAATTCTAACTTTTGATCATGGGCTGGCTCTGGATTATCTGGAGCTTGTGAAAATGACGAAGTGCCCTCATTGTCAGTTAAGAGGGTCCCCACACTTGGATCTTGTCCAGTGTGCCTCTCTTCTAACTCTTCCTTGTGAACTTCAGCTACACTTTCATCTATGACATCACATTGAAAGATAGAACGATCTTCTGGGGGCTTGTCAATGACTCCATTCAGATTGAAGATTACTATGCGGCCATCTATTTCAAAGGAGTATGTTCCTGAAAAAGCATCCAATTTGAATTTTGATGTCTTCAGGAATGGTCTTCCGAGTAGGATTGATGATGGCTTATCTGAATCATTATGGGGCATCTCCAAGATATAAAAATCAGTGGGAAATGTAAGCCCTTTAATGTTCACCAAAACATCTTCAGCAACTCCAGCCACTGTAATAATGCTTTTATCTGCTAACACAAAATGAGCTGCCGACCTTTTTAAGGGAGGGAGCCTCAAAATATCATATATAGACAAAGGCATTATACTGACACATGCTCCTAAATCACACATGCAATCATAAATTACTACACCACCAATAGTACAGCTAACTATACAAGGACCTGGATCACTACATTTTTCAGGTAATCCTCCCATTAAAGCAGATATAGAACTACCTAAAGGAATAGTTTCTAATTCATTAATTTTGTCTTTATGGATATATAAGTCTTTTAGAAACTTTGCATATTTAGGAACCTGCTGAATAACATCAAAAAGAGGAACAATTACCTCAACCTTTTTCAATATTTCTACCATTTTGGGGTCGGGTTCCAGCTGCTTCCTGGGCTTCTTTGCAATTTATGGAAATGGAATAGGAGTAGTGTTTTTTGTGGTGTCTGCGCCTTTTGGTGCTTCCTCCTGTGGTTGAGCTATTTCTTCTTCAGCTATGTCCTGTATGTCCTCTTCCTCTTCAACATCTTCTATTTCTACTACCTCTTCAGCTGGGGTGTGTTCTGGTGGGCTTGGTTCCTCCTGATTCCTCTCCTGCAGTGTGGTTCCAGACCTTAGGGTGATGGCATTAATGCCTCCCTTTGGATTGGGTAATGGTTGAGAGGGGATTCCAGTGGAGCTTGAAGGTTGGTTACCGGAATTTTGCATTGATCCAATCTGTGATATAAGAGCTGGCAAAGTAGAGGTGAGACCATTCAGACTAGCATTAATACTATTCATGATGTTATTTTCCATGGTCTGTTGTCTTCGCTCAAAAGATTGTAGTAGCTCTTCATTAGGAGATAAAGAAGAATGAGTAAATTGAGAGGTTTGCTGTTGATTGTTCTGTGGTCCTTGGTTTTGCCTCAGGTGAGGTGCTCTGTAAGGTTGATTCTACTGCCTGTTGTTGTTATTATTCCACCTCTGATTTCCCTGATTATCTCGGCCTCCTCTGTTATTGTTGTCCCTCCAATTCTGGTTAGAATTGTCCTGCCATCCATGGTTATTATTTCCACTTTAATTGTACCCTTGGCTGGGGCAGTCATAGAAGTTATGAGTGGATGCCACCATGTTGTCTTCTTGTTGGAGCTGCGGGCATTCATCAGTGTAATGGCTATAATCAGCACAGATTCCGCAAATTCTTTGCGGGACTAATTGTTGGTTTTGCTGTGGTGAAGGAGGTTGAACTTGCTGAGCTTGTTGTTGATTCAATTGCATCTGCTTCAGCAAGTTGGTCATCTCACATATACTCTGAGCTAGAGTAGCAGTCTCTCTGCTAGAGGATACTTTTGCAACGGCTTTTGATCGGCCTTGCTTTTGTCTGTGGTTCCTAGTAGATTCAGCTAAATCACTGATCAATTGCCAAGCCTCATCAGTGGTCTTGTACTTCTTCATAGACCCATTGCTAGCACTTTCCAATGTGGTCTTATCTTGGGGCCTCATCCCTTGTGTGATATAGCTAAGTAACACTATCTTGTCAATCATGTGGTGGGGGCATGCTTCTAGAAGATTATTGAAGCGCTCCCAGTATTCAAAGAGAGTCTCATTGTCATCCTGAACAATTGTGGAAATATCCTTCCTCAGTTTATCAGTAACTTCAGATGGAAAGAATTTCTCCAAAAACTCCTTTCTGACTGTATCCCAGTTGGATACATTTGCTAGAGGTTGAGTGTAGTACCACTCTCTTGCTTTTCCCTCGAGAGAAAACGGGAAAGCTTTCATCAAAATTGAAGTTTCATCAGTACCATCACGCTTGACAGTAGAACAGGCTGCCTGGAAATCTCTCAAGTGCTTGATAGGCTCTTGAGCAGGTAGGCCATGAAACTTGGGCATCAAATTTAGTTGTGCGGTCTTTATTTCAAAATCTGTAGCTACCGCTGGATGATGCGCTTGAAACGGTTCATTGTAAAATCAGGGGCTCCTTCCTCCTGGATGGTAACTCTCCTAGCTGCCATGTCTTCTGCACGTAAAATAACCGAATCAGTAGAACGGGGGTGGTTTCTTCCTCAAGTTCACTTTCAGATCCGCCCTCAGAGCGGACTAACCGACACTGTTCTCGCCTTATACGTGAAATAGTCCTTTCAATTTCAGGATCGAATATTAGCAAGCGCGGATCAGGAAGTGAACGCGTCATTTGACGAAAGAAACATGCAGCTCATAGTAGCAAAATAAAATAAAATACAAATAAATAAATTCTAACTTATAACTTTAGCACTCTATTGCAACTCCCCGGCAACGGCGCCAAAAATTAATGAGGCACAGAAGTTGGTGAATTAAAAATTATTAAAATAGTTACGTTGCAAGTATAGTTCTTAACTCACCGAAAATCTGCCTATCAATTAAGAAATATGTCACAGAGAGTTTAAATTAAAAATTACTGGGAATTTAAGTCCCAGGTCGTCTCCCAACGAGCTGCAGAAAAGTGTGCTATTTTATTAATCAGATGTTCCAAAAAGTTGAGTTAAGTAGGTGGAAAATTAAATTGAGAAAATTCAAATAATATGAATAAAAGCCTTGACTGGGAGTTGATTAGTTGGAATCTCTATTATTGATGGGATGATTTCAAGATTAATTTATAATTAATGGTTGTTCTGTTTAGTTATCCTTTACTAGGTAAAGGAAAGTCAAACAAGTTGGAATGCTAGATCTGTTAACGAGTTGCAACCCACTTGGTTCAAAGGGATTGGTGTTAGTGATTAGATAACAATCCAACAGTTAACCCAATTACAAATTTTCTTTTAATCCTTCCAACTCAAGAGTTCCTTTCAATCAACTCCCTATCAAGTGAGGAAACTACTCACTCATTGTAAATAATAAATCCATAACACATGAAAGGGAATTAAAAGAAGACATGATTATTGGAATGGAAAATAAATTAAAATAGAAGAAATAATCGTTGTGTTAAATAATCATGAAAGTATTCAAATGACAAAATTGAACAAAGCAAAGAACATGGAAGAATAAAACCAAGTTAAGAGAACGAAATAGAATGACGAAGTCTTGATGAGGAAATAACTCTTCTCAATGTTCCAATGCTAAGACCAATTGAAAATTAAAATTCTAAAACCTAGAGAGCAAAACCTAGAGGAGGAGTGAAACTGGATCTAAAACTCCTAAACTGTGTAGAGTGAATGTTGTCTTTTGTTTCTGCATATTCTCTGGCTCTAGTCTGCTGTTCTGGGCCGAAAACTGGGTCGAAATAAGGTCCAAAATCGCCCCCAGCGAATTCTGCAGATTATGCAGATCGTACATGTCACGCGATCGCGTCATCCATGCGGACGCGTCATTCGCGCTTTTCCTTGCCACGCGTTCGCGTCGTCTATGCTACCGCGTCGCTTGAGCTTTTGCAATCTGCGCGGCCGCCGTACCTGCGATTTGCTCTCCTTCGCGCGGTCGCGTGAGCCATGCAACCGCGTCACTTCTCGCTGGTTATCTCCTCAAATTCTTGTGTTCCTTCCATTTTTGCTAGCTTCCTTTCCAATCTCCAACTCATTCATGCCCTATAAAGTCTGAAACACTCAACACACAGATCACGGCATCGAATGGAATAAAGGAGAATTAAAAATACATAATTAAAGTCTCTAGGAAGTAGTTTTCAAACATGTTATAAATTCAGGAAGGAATTATAATTTCATGCTAATTTAATGAATAAGTGGGTAAGGATCATGATAAACCACACAATTAAACACAATATAAACCATAAAATAGTGTTTATCAGATCCCATATAGGCACATAAAGCCTTCAAGAAAATCAAAGCAAGTGACATGGCCCCAAGAGTGTTGATTGTTGGAATGAATTCCGGGGTCCTACACCTTGCTTTTGCACCCGTCTTCTTGTTGATCATCATTTTTCCATTTGGGTGGTGAGCAATCAGAATTCTCACTAAATCGTCTAAACAACTTCCTAGACCCATTCAATTGAGCTCTACACTAACCCTTCATTTGGAGCTGCACCTATCGAACTATTGTGACGCAACCATCTCCTTTTACTCTTAAGCACTATAGCTTAAGTGCCATGTTCAAGAAACATACAAGTCTACTTAAGCTAGAGATATAAATACAAAAAAAAGATGTGATGGCTGGGAAGGTCTCAACAACTTTCTATTCAGCTCCACTTTTGCTCTTCTGAATCACCTCTTTGCAAATGCTTCAATTTCAACCTCTCTTGGTAGCTTCTCCATTCAATCTCTTCTTCATTACTTACCATGGGCATGGGAGGTTGTGCTTTTTCTCTTTAATCTCCATCTCTTGATCAACCATCTTCAAAATCGGATTTCTTAACCTATTGAGTATACTCTCGGAGGTATTGTTCAAACACCCACTCCTCCAGCCATAACCATCAAATATCCCTTGTGGTAGTAGCTCGGGTATTGTTCTTGGGATTTTCTTCCATGGAGTAGTGAGGTTCCACCATCTCCCACACTTCTTCCGAAACACTGACTTCTTTAGGCGCCTACATGAAACTGATCCACTATTTCTTGAGATGATCCTTGATTCTTGGTTCCGCTTGGATATCATAAGAAGGATCATAAGGCTCTTGAAGTGGTAGATGAATGGATATGGTGTATATGGAGGTGGTGGTTCTTGGGAGTAATTGGGTTGGAAGTGGGGTGGCTTGATGTAGGCCTCATATGGTTACATATATATGATGTGTTATGGTTCATTAAAGGAGGGTCATACTGGGGTTTGGTATAGGGGCTTTTCGAGTAGGTCCCGG